>NC_141757.1:121258938-121564667 GCF_982258835.1 Parasteatoda tepidariorum | reverse complement strand
TTTATTCTCATCTTTTAGGTGTCTATTCATACTAAATCAACGATGCTATACAATTTTGTACTTCATTTACTCGTCATTCCTTCTATTGAGATTGAAAATGAAACGTTAAAATCAATATTTCTACCAGGTGGCGTTGTACGCAGTAGTATTTTATGCTTAGCCGCTTTACTATACTTAGACATCAGTTTTATAAATTTAGCTGCAACTGTTCGGAAGGTAAAAGTGATAAATAGTGAGTTACGTAGTGAGTCTTCTCTATGTTTCTAATTTTATTCAAAAAATACTAATAAAAAAAATTAACAAAACATATTAAAATTTCATAAGTGTATTATGTTAAATCAACATGTAGAAGTTTTCTTCTTCTCGAAATGTTATTCATCCTATAATATCGTTAAAAATGAGTGAAAATCAATTTTAGAAAATGATCTCTGAAAGGGGAAATGATACAATTTAATGCCGATCACGTGGTGAACCCAATTACCAACTGGATGCATATTAATAGAGCGGAACGCCCTGCGGTGGGGTTAAATGGTAGCCATCAAAAGTAATTTCTTTGGCATCTCCTTTCCCTGATGCGAGGGCTTTCCAACACTTTCCACATATGAAATAAATATCGATGTCCCATTACTTACTTAATCCATATCTATTGTCTAAATTTGCATGTTCATTCATTAAACGATTTGTAAAAGACAATTAGTTTTTTTTTTCAAAATCATTATCTTATTAATTAGGGGGTAATAAATTTATTTTGCTTGTTGTACATCATTAGTTTGGACAAAAATAATGTTTGTTTTAAAATTCAACCTTAATATAATTGTTAAAAGCAGGGTTCTACAAAATTCAAAAATTTCTTTGAACCCGGACTAATTTTTAAGAGTCATCAGCCCCAAAATGCAAAATTAATCAGATAAGTTAAAAAAAAAAAAAGTTAAATTTTTCTCAAATATTGGAATACAGCTTTGGCATTTAAGACGATATTTATGTGTAGATTATTTAATATTTATTTGTTGATTCCTGGTTATTAGCATTCTCTGTTAGAAATTTTGCGTTGAAACATAATATCGCGCAACTTTAATATAATGCCAAGTTAAACTAGTATCGTATTTTTTAAATGTGATTGCATGATATTATGGTTCAACTTGAGCGGAAATAGGATTCAATTTAGCACCTTATTAAAGTTGCAGCAAATTATGGTTCAAGTGGCCAATATTATGACTCAACGACGAACTGAATTTTCTGAAAGAGTACCCTCTACATTTCGTGACAACTCTATGCTCTGATGAGGTAAAAAATATTTTACATAATGAATATTGCATAAAAATGCCAGAATGATGTCACATAAAAAAATTATCAAAATATTTTTATGTGTCACATCAATCTGACTCAACTTATTAATGAAATTTTTGTTAGTTATTGTCTTTTTGCGCAGCATAACAAAATAAAGTGTAAAGTTGAAAATAAGTTAGTAACGTAAATTTATTATAAAGAAGCGTGTAACGTAAAAGTAACCTTAAGTTTGCTATAGTTATATATATATATATATATATATATATATATATATATATATATATATATATATATATATATATATATATATATATATATATATATATATATATATATATATAATATTAAGTTTGATATCAAGACAATAACTGCCATTACCTCCACTTACGCAATGATGATATTTTAATTTTATACAAGAATATAATTTTGTTCTAAAGTATCCTTGAAGTAAATTGTTAGATAATAAAGAAATGAAGGTCGAAAAATAGTTAAACATTCCGCAGTTGTAAGTGACAAAAAAAAAATCATAAAATGGAGTCATTTTCACCTTATCTTAATTTTTTGCTTGCAGCTCAAGTCTAAAAAAAGTTGTCATTAAATTCTCGTTATCACTGATTTCCGTCATTCATGTAATCATATGACTAATCGAAATTACTGTTGAGAAATATAAGTGTCAATAACATAATTAAATAGAATGTTTTCTTTAGTACAAATCGTGATTCAAGAAACTATTTCTAATAGTTCCTCTGGTGCAATAGCCGCATATTTATAGTTTAATCATGTGCTGTCTTGAAAATATATAGAAAGATATTTACAATTCCATCACCAACTGTTATTGAACGCTATAATACCTTCAACGTATATGAAATGAGTCCTTTTTTAATTGATTGCCCAAAATGTTATTATAATGTTCGTATTGTTAACAGTTCTTTGAGATGGTTTATTGGAAACTTTTTAAATTCAAGACTGTGGACAAACTTCAATTAGTCGTACAGTAATTAGTTACTAAAAGATTTTCTCGATCTGCACTTTTCTTTAGGGAAAAAAAACGGACTTCCTTGAATAACTTATGATCTAGTGATCAGATCTTCTCATTCTAGGACTCATTCTTATTTGCTAATATAGATGTATAAAATGCTATTATTAGATTATAATTTTTTTTAAAAATTTTATAAATGATTTGCTTTGTGAGCACTTAATAGAAACAGAGGTTTAAACAGTGCGCAAAAAAAAAAAAAAAAAAAAAAGATCACCCTGAATAACTTTTGATCTAATAATCGGACTTTCACGTTGTAGAACTCTATCTTAATGGCTTGTAGGGCCAACTTCAATTATGCTAATTAATAAGTGCAGGCGATATTTTAAGTTACTATAAATCAGACAAAAAACGTACTTTCTCATAATAAACGGATCTTTTTTTCGACGAATTCGAATTTCTGTTGCCCATAATATAGGGGGTGGTTGGAATCTGGGAACTATGGTGCCCATAGTTTGATTAGAAGTGCTATCCAAAGTCTGAACCCTTTAATGTAAATTTTACTTATTGCATATTTCGTCGTATCTGAGGAACTTTTTAAGCGAATTGAAAATTTTTTGCACACAATTATAAAATTTGTTTATCCAAAGATAATTCCAGGCAAAAAATAAATTTTAGCAAATATTTATTATGTTTTATTACTTTATTAAATAATAGTCGAAACATTTTTTAATTGTAAGGTCATCATTTTAAAGAATGCAATTTTGCATGGCAAAATCCGAAATTTAACCTAAATCAACCGAATAGATTCTAAGAAATCGAATTTTAAGAAAGTCGTATTTAAAATTCAATTTCTCAGTAACTGAACCAAATGATTGATTGAAAACTTGCCAAAATGATTGATACCGATACTATTGGGTTTATCATCTACAGTGATAAATATCAAAAGCAATAATATCGCAATCATCATCAAAACTGACATTTATAGATTACGATAATAGCGTAATATCGATAATTATAGAACATATTATTGTAATCATTATCGATCACGTTGAATATCTAATACGATAATATTGTGATTATCAAAAACTTAAATTATAGAATGCGATATTATAACGAGTCAGATGAGTGTTGATTCATTTCAGTTGGGTATTAAAAATTTTTAATGCAAAAATAGAGTATACATTAGTTGAAGTGACGAAATATCGTGATATTAAAATTTAGATGATGCTTAGCGCTATTGTTAGCTCCTTATTAGATTTCAAAGCAAAGTTTTTATTAATGCATATTTTGAATTTTATCATTAAGAAATAAATAAAGCGCCGTTTTTCAGTCAGGCATGGCAATTAAAAATAGATTTTGGATGTTATAAATATAGTATATATATATAAAAAAATGCTTCGAGTGTTTACCAAATATTAAAATGGTTACACTGGATGATCAGAACAAATATTTTCTCTTGATTCGTGTAAAACTCTCATTCATTTGCGAATTAAAAGTGTGTCACGACCTGATTGGTTATGCTTTTTTTTCCCTCACATTCTTTTTCACCGACCTTGTCGGTCGAATGCAACAAAACTATACGCATCATTCTTGTCGCCTTTTCTATTATGGATTTTGAAAAAAAAATGTCCTCTGGAATTGCGACAAAAAAAAGACTCAACAGTTGAAGATGTTTTGCATAAATAATGCCACAGTTTCCCCTCTCAATTTGTCAAGGATTCTCCCTGGGTTTTGAAGAGAGAATCATTCTTAACAGAATGGAATGACGAAAGAACATTCGTAACTTCTTTATTAGAATAGCTAGGAAGGGATTGTGATGGAGCATCTTTTCATACGGCATAAAATCATTGATTTAGCGCCAGGTTTAACATTCAGCATTTTTCCTCTGGCGCCACAGTGGGTGTTATTTGGCTGGATTTATTTTCACCTACTGGCATTTATTATTAGATGTTTTTTTAAATCATAGTTTTGACTTCAATTTCTGCCTGGAACAAGGTCTCATTGTTCCACATAAAATTTAATTTTTAATCAAATTTTTAATTCAAATCTTTTTTGTTATAGACCGAAGGGTTCCGCCGACTGGTCTACTTTAAAATTGACTCTCTATATTAATTTACAAAAATAATATTTTGAAGTTCTTCAAATGAAATAATTTTTTTTTCAAGGAAGATAAACTGTATGACCATAATACCAAAAAGCAAAAAAAGATGTGAATTCTTTGTTAAACTTTAGAGATTATATAAATAAATGTTATTTAAAAAAAAAAACTGGAGGAAAAAGAACTTTAAAATTTAAAAAATACAAAATTCATTCGAAATGTTTTTTAAAAAAAAGGGACGAAATCGTTTCACCTTCAAAAATTATAATTTTAATACTATTAGTTTTTCCTTTGCATCTAAAGTGAAGAATAACCGTTAATTAAAATAAAAAAACGATAAAAAAAAATCTGAAAATTACTGTGATTAAAATGACAAAATATTCAAAATCATGAAAGTTCCAAATTAGCAGTGAAGAAATAGATAAAAGAAAGTTAAATCAACATCAAGTGGTCAAAACATTCCACCGTTTTCCCGACTAACTGGTGGGACCCTATTTTCCAGATTGTGGTTATTTGCCATATTTTGATAGTCAACAATCCGAATCGGTCCAAAAGGGGGTATGTTAATTCAGAGAAAGAATGTTTTCTATATCTTTAGCCTCATTTCATAATTTTAAAGATTTTCAACACAAATTAATGTTAATATTTAAGGTTAGTCCCTCGGATCATTAAGATCGCATCTGATCTGAGTAAGTAAAAAATCTGTTCCTTAGATTAAAAGTTATTAAGGTGTTCCGAATTTTATTTAATACACTGTGAATATTATATGAATTACAACGACAGTTGTGGTATACATAACCAAAGTAATAGATAACTTGAGGAGGGAAGTTAAAGGCGTACGTGTTTACATTAGATTCCATGTAATTAATCCGCCGTTTTTATTTTATTTTTTAATAGCACTTATTTTTTGATAATAAATACGTAAAAGATGCTTGTTCTCTCTAGTTCTATTTTATGCACTACTTTTTCACTGTTTTCTTCATATTATGATAATAGTAATTATTAATTCAAGCAGACGTTTTGTTCCCTCGAATTCCGTTTTCTTCTTCTTTATTTTTCAATGTGTTTTGCATATCATAATTATAATAAATAATAATTATGAATTCGAAAAAGACGCTAGTTCTTTTGTCAGCGCCATAAAAAAAAACCTCCTCGAAGGGCAGTGCCTCTTATATATTTATTATTCCCTATGCGTGAGTCATGCTTCCAGTATGTATCTATCGCGATTTGCTATCGTGCGGTACTAATCGCGGGTTTTTACTATTACCCAAGATTGCCATTTACATGGCCGATTCTTCAGAAGCAGTATGATGGATACCTTGACCTTCCAGCTACTGAGGTCACGCCATCTCTGTAAGATCTTTTCCGAGATGTCTTCATCACAATGGGACCTATGGTCATTGCCATATGAAAACAACTCTCTATGAAACAGCCATTTTTCCTCCTCTGATGAAATGATACTCCAAGAATATTCAGTGTTTTTTCCAGGTTCCTCTTGACTGATTGTGATACACCCTTCAAGCTTTAAGAATGAGGTGGACCTTTTGAGCTAAATATATACTCTTTTGTTGATCATCAAACGATATGGAAGTTTTTTTTCTTCTTCTTCTTAATCAAGAGAATAAAAAAAATATTTGCTTTATAGATAAAAATAATCGTTTGAATTATCGAGGAAGTTTTTCCTTATCTTTCTCTAATTTCGTTTGAATAAATGCAAATTTGAAAAAATAAATCCATTAACAACTACGCGGAAGCTTATGATGTCTTCGGTTATTATAAGCAATTGTAAATAGTGGTTTGAGTTATAAGAATTTCATTTATGAATTAAAGTTATTTGCATTGTTCTACACTAGATATTTTTATCTGTCGATTATGTATTTCTTCTTTTTATACATTTAGACTAGTTAAGTGAAGAGATAGAATGATTGTGGAAACTTTCCATTAAGTTGTTGAGGTAAAGAGTGAAGTTGTTTTTGTCAAAGTCTAAATAATCTGACCTTTTCTTTTGTGTTTTGAGTAGAAATTTCTCCCTGCAAATTATTGATATTTTTAAACACCGTCATTACGACATTATAAAACATAATAATGATATTATTGTTTTTCCCCGATCTATAAGGACAGTCCATTTCCATTTTAGACGTTTAATTCTCCGTATAACACCGAAAACTTTTATTTGTTGTCTTATCCTTGAAGCACGCTTTCGGTCGTTTCACGTAACACTAAGTAAAAATCTCACGTTTCTTTGTAGTGTTACTGATGAAGCTTGAAGTCTGAAAAAAATTCTAGGTTTTACCGATAAAAATTAGGATTTGCCAAAGTGGCTTAATTTTACCCCAAAAGCTTTGTAAAACACCGCATTAAAGCAATACTTCGGACTTTTATCAAATCATCTGTTAGTAAGAGTCTTTTCTTTATACCAATACACATTGATTGAAAACTTTTCTCTTAGTAACAGTGGCATATTAATTCTTTAGTATTTTGTGCTATTTTTGCCATAAAAAACTCCATCCATAAAAAACTATTGCCAAACTATTGCCAACTTTTGCCATAAAAAACTATTTCTTCTCTTAATTTTATGCTTGATCTATTGTTAATCCTTGACCGACAATTTTTACTACTTTAATTTTAAAGTTCTTCCTTCGTAGAATAATAAGCATTTAACACTACTTTTTTTTTCTTCAAGTCCTAATTGAATGAATGCTTCTGTTAGATCGTTGATCATTTCTTCTAGTTCTTTAGAATTGAGCAAGATAGTAACTAGATCACCAGCAATCAAAGGTGGCTAGTAGACTTCCACGATAATGTTCTAATAGAATAATCTAGTGTTAATTAGATTTAAATTGGCTAATTTTCTTTACGGTTATTGACTTATTTTTGATAAGTAAGTTTTCCAATTTGTCGCAAATACTTAAAATATTATGTAATTTGGAGGGAAAAAAACACAGTAAAAATGATTGTGGAAAAAATGTAGCATATTACAAACAAATGGTTTGGTTGATCAGAAATGTTAATTTTTATAAAATTCTAGACTGTTTAAATATACTACTTAATGCTAAAATTATATTATTAAGAACGTTTAATAACTATTAAATATTTTACTCTATGCTAAACTTTTCTTTGTATTTTCTTTAAACGCTCTCATTTTTTCTCATTAACATGTTCTTATCAGAACATGCTTTTGAGGGATTTCCATGCTTAGTTTTAAGAACCTAGTCACGAATATTAACGATAAATACTTAATGTTCTTAAGTCATTGCCCACAGTCTGTAAAGATTACGAACGGTTACATCCTTCTTAAATAGAAAAACATCTTCCAAAAGATTATGTGAATCCTTATTCAATCCGCGGCAATGTCATATATCTCGTCCTGATTAGGCACCGTTTGTCACTTAAAGAGAAAGAAAGCTTTGTTAGATTCGCAGCTGTTGAAAAAGGCCTTTTCATCTGTAATGAGAATGAGACCATTTTGACACTAAAGAAGACCAACAGCACCTTATGGATCACGTATCAGTGCTGGGTATCAAAAACAATTCATTCTTATTTCACAGTTCACTAGTTTTCAAAAGCTTTATATTAATTAGCCAGTTGCTTTTCTTTTTCTTATTTCGGCCATTATGAAAATTAAATGTGCCTGATAGCATCTTCCTTTTTATCTCATATCGTTAGGATGTAACTTTAAGACATAATGATTTTTGTCTGTGTGTTACACGTTTCGATGAACCTTCCTCAGTATTCGACCCAGAAATGTTCATTCATTGATTTTAATTAGAAGTACGCTTAAGTGAAAAGCGTACACTGCTCTGAAGCCTCCTCTTTAGTTTAATGTTAAAAATATAATGCTCTAAAAATGTAATTTTGAAAGAATTGTCATTGAATGAAAAATTGACGAAGATTTAAATGTAAGTCTTAATGCACTCTGCTCAGAAAATCATAATGCAATATCATCAAGTTTCAAATTAGTTAAAAGGTTAGTCAACTGACAATTGGGAAAGAATTATAAAACATTGTTCTTGAGCTTTTCTTGTCAGCAGCGCCATCAGTTGGTGAATTTTGCCAATAATTATTAAATTTCGAAATTAAAAAATTATTTTCTCAGCAAAAAGCAGTATATTTCCTTCTCCTTCCGTTCTTCTTTTATTAATTTTTCCAATTATCGGTCATTTTTGAATTGTCCAATATCATGTATGGCAGCAATTTTGAAACATTTTCAACTCACAGAAGTACTCTTTCAAGTGAAACGATTTTTTTTTTTTTTTGTAGTATTCTAATGTTAAAAGTTTGGGAAGTTATATTTTTTATGAGGAGTCGATTAAAATTAGATTTTAAATTTTTGCAGAATTATTCATGGGTCCATTTATAATCCAAACATAGTTATATTTTATTCAGCCAAATAAAGTTTTATTCAAGAATCATATTCATGTAAATATATATAAAGAGAATAAATTCCATGCAAAAGAATAATTAGTTATAATTCTTATGTTATTTTGTCTAATAGTCAAAAAATTTGAATTGTAATGTATACAAATTTAGGGAATGAAATTTTATGAGTCAAAATTTGAAAGGTTTCGCTTAAATTTTGTATTTTGTTTTATTAATTTCTACTCTCTAAAATAACGTAAGACTTTTATATCTTACAATTCAAAATTTTTTTCATTCTAATTAATAAAATAATAAAAAATAATAGTCAATTACGAAAAATTATTTTTTGTCTGGAATTGTCCTTGAGTAAACGAATTCTATTATTGAGTGCAAAAATGTTTCGACTCGTTTAAAAAATTCTGGAAGTTTGGCGAACAATGCAAAAAATAAAATCAACAAGAAGGGGCCCAAACTTTCGAGCGCTTTACTGATTGAACTATTGGTATTACCATATTTCCCAGCTATCGATTACCCTACATTTTAGAAGTCAGGAAACGAAAAAAAGTTGTTCATTCATAAAAAGTGCGCATTGGTGCCTTATTGTGTGACTTAGAATATCGGCTGCGCTAATTAATTAGCATATTTGAGGTGACCACTCGAACCATTAAGATTAAGTCCTAGTCCGATCATAAGTCATTCAGAATGATTTTTTTTAAACTTTATTTATTTATTTTATTCATTTACAATTTATTTATTTTCTATTTATTTCATTTATTTATTTTTCTGAGCAGAAACAAACCAACAAGGCACTCTATAAAAATATTGTACATTATCTCATATCAGAGATAGATTCTGCCTAAATTGTTTAGTATCAACTTTTTTTTCTTCTTTTTTACAAATGAAGAACAATTTTGATAATTGAAATAAATGATTTCTTCCTCACATTTCTTTTCTCCCCTTCTCTTACATCACTTTTGAAATATTAAGGATTGAGAAATATTCAAGTAGATTGAGTTTGTATCACTTGAATCAAAATGCAAAATAAGTGTGGTAGAAATAACATATAAATTCAAAATTAAATAAAATTTAAATTTTACTCACTTAAATTTACTCAATTAAAAATGAATATTCCTAAATTGGCTTTAACTTTCGTTGATAAGGGGAGCAGTTTTTCTTGAAACGTTTCTGAAAATAAAATTCCCATGATATAAAAACATACTGTTTTAAACTTTAATGTGTTGAATCATGCAATTTTAATGTGTGTTAATATATTTAATTCATATTGTATTGTATATATTAATATTTTATTGTATATATTAATATGTCCCGCAGTGGACTGATCGTTAAGACACGGTTCCCAGCAGATCACCGAAGTCAAGCATCAGTGGCTGCGGTCAGTGTGCGGGTGGGTGACCACTTGGATCAGTCTGCGTAGGGACCGAGGGTGTGCGATATTGGTCCTCGTTAAACTGTTCTACCGTAAAGTGCTCGACTTCGCGTGCTGGTCGTTGGGCTACCGAAGCAGGGGTGCCATCCCCTCTGCAGAGGATCAAAATTGTGATGGCTTGTCTTCGGATCATCCTCAGGGATGTTTCCCAGACCGTCGCCCATTGTGCAGCTCTAGTGCGACGTAAATTAACTGCAACAACAACAATATATTAATATTTTATTATTATTTAATATATTAATATTTTATTGCATTAATATATTTTATTGTATATAGCATTATAATGACGGTCAATTTTGTTGCAACCTTAATATATTACTCATATTAGCTAGTTTATCGTAAAAACTTGTTTACGCGATACTGCGATTCAATTAGAGCTAGAATAGGATAAATTTTAACAAATTATTAAGATTGAAGCAAAATTGCATCGTGTCAGGGTTCACACGTTAAGATTCAAAGTCAAACCATTTTTACTGATACTAGTATAATATTTACTTGCTCTTAAAAGCATCGTCAGAGCAGAGTTAAACTTTTGTTGAACAAGAAACATTTTATTGCAACAATTGAAAAAAAAATTCAAAAATAAATAAATAAATAAATAAATTTTGTACACTGTTATTATTTATTGTTTGTAAAAATATTTTCAGGCAAGAAATAATTTGATCCAAAAAGTACTGTAATCGTAAACAACAACGGCCTATACACGAATGCAATATTTTGATTAAGTTTTCTGTTGTTTTTCTTATGGAGTAACATCCCAGACAAAAGAAGAGTCGTTGCCCTAATAAATGTCAGGTGATCTCAATAAAAATCTAGACAAAGCAGTCAGCATAACTGATTTGATTATTCAGCCGAAACTTTTCGTCTTCTTTCTTGTCGGAATAACTGACATATTGTATTATGTCAGAGATACTAGCAAAATGAAATTATGTAATACTTTTTCCTAAATTTAATAATCTTTCAACTGCAAAACTAGTAATACTTTACAAAAATTCAGTATGGTTTATTTATGATATTTTTTAGTCGTGTATGTTATTGGAAATGTTTACAGCGTCACACTTTAAAATTCACATAGAGTAAATTAAAATGTGGCTTCACTTCGCTATTGAATAATCCAAAAACGTGTTAAGTATCATTTTGAAATCATTCAGTGAAAAGCATGTTAAGTATCATTTTGAAATCATCCACTTCCCCAAGTTGAAGAAAATGTTATCCTCAGAAGAGAACATTTACGAGCATAGTTATGATGATTTTGAACGCTCCTGACTTCTTGTTATCGTCATAGGCAAGCGAAGGATTTTTAAAATCATTTTTTATCAATTCCCTTTACCTCATTTAAATATTTTCGAAACTTACATACGATTTGACAATTTTAAATCAATCCATCAATTTGTATACATTCAATCAATTAATGAGAGGAGTGGGGCACTCGAGATGTAACATCAAAACCCAAATGTCAGACTGAGTGTTATTATATAAGACACGAAGTTTTGCATGGCTTGTTAGATTTTCTATTAAATATAAATGGGGATACTTGCAAGTGACGTAGTGTGGGTATCTTGATCCTGATAGGTTGTTGAAGCGTGGCATTTGCTTACGTTAGCAGCTGTTCCCTCTGTTCTATTTCGAGTAATCCAAGCCCGTCAAGTACCAATCCTCTTGAGTGACACAACCTATATTCTTTCACAAAGATTCTTTCGTAAAGATTTCAATTCCTTCACAATATATTTACTGTAAGACTTTACACAAAGACAGGCAGGAAGCCATGTAGAACATAAACGAAATTATTATGCATCGAAGTTGCCAGGTACACAAAACATAAATTATATCACGGTTACAATAAAATAATAAATCTAAGTCGAGTAAAAGAAGTAGACGAGAAAGACACATTCGATGTGCTATACGGCTCTGCATTTATATTCATAAATATTCTAAGTTATATAGAAAAACTCAGCTCAACTTTAGTACGCCATTTTGCTGATAAAGATTAACTGGCCCTGACGTCATAGGTCACATGCGTGGGTTGTCTTCTTCTTCTTAGAGTGCAAGTACCCAATTGATTAACCAGCAATAGAAAAATGTATATCTACGAGGGTTGTAAATTAAATAGTGGCAACTTAACCTTGAAACTCACAGAAATGCGGGAATGCGCAAATAGGATACGGGAGAGGTGAGGGGGCACTGTTGTCGATGTGTATAGTGCAAAAAACAGTCGATCTGCCTAGAAGGGTGGTTGTTGTGTGGCGTTAAAGTGAGGAGTTTCGTTTCCATCGCTCTAAAGCATGTTTTCAAAAGGTGATCAGTGGTCGTGGCTTAAAATCGAGGTTGCCCGTGGCAAAAATGTGACAGAATGCTATCGAGGATTAGTGGAAGCATGTGGCGCAAATGCTTTACCGTATAAGACAGTAGCACGATGGGTTCAAGCATCTCGTCTTTTTTCGTCATTAAGCCTTTTGAAAACATGCTTTAGAGCGATGGAAACGAAACTCCTCACTTTAACGCCACACAACAACCACCCTTCTAGGCAGATCGACTGTTTTTTGCACTATACACATCGACAACAGTGCCCCCTCACCTCTCCCGTATCCTATTTGCGCATTCCCGCATTTCTGTGAGTTTCAAGGTTAAGTTGCCACTATTTAATTTACAACCCTCGTATATTGAAAACAATGAAATTTCTGGATTTAAGGACATTATAGGGTCGCTTGCATGCTATAAGACATTGCTTTATTTAGCCAAAACTTTGAATAAGTTTTTGTACGAAAAAAAATTACGTTGGCTCCTTATGTTTCTATTATTATGGTTTCCGTGGTGTTTTTATTGATTTTGAAGCTGATTTTCCTAAATGAACTGAAAGTCGATTTACTTGTTCTTCCGCGTATTCTCTTCAAATGAAACCCCTATAATTGTTATCTTCCATCATTATTACCAAATCAATTACCATGGTTGTTTCTTCTCCGGTGGTTCATACCCTTCCACCTACTCCTTCCATCAAAATGTGGGCAAAAATAGGGCGAAAAGACAGCTTCTCATCATTCATTTGCAGATTTTCACCATTACATCCATCACACTACATTAATGCATCTGATAAAATGAAGTTGGTAAGTTTAAACACAATGTGCTATAAGGGCTTAAAAACATGATTTTTTAAGAAAGAAATTGTTTTTACCTTAATATAAAAAAAAAAAACAGATTTCACTCCCTGTCTTACATCAGTATTGTTTAAATCCTCCCATTTTAATCACAAAAGTAAATAAGTCAAATCCGCCTTTGGTGCGTCTGTAATATTTATACAGCTCCAAGTATTAAATAGTTATTTTTATAACAAAGTCTTTAAATGAAATTGACCCATTTTTCCGTGAAAGAAACATTCTTAGTAACCAACAGCTTCTCGATGTTTCTGTACACTATTTTCTCAAAATCATTGAAAAAGTGACTTAAACGTACCTTCACTTAGGACTTCAAATTAAAAGCCTTTTAAAAACACTACAAACCGGAAAATCTTTACTATTCAATTTACAAGCAAACATTTAAATATATCAGCTGGTATCGTTTCATCTCAAGACTGCGTTCTGTAATCTTCTTCTTAATTCCACTTCATCCGTGGTATAGCTTAACCCCTCCCCTCTTAATTACCAAAAAATTGCTGTATGGTGGATATGTAATATTTGTGCAGCCTTTAAGTATGAAATATCCAAACCTTTAAATAAAACAGACCATTTTTTTATTTGGTAACCAACAGCCAATGTTTCGATACATTTTTATTTTCAAATTCATTAAAAAAAGTAACTTAAATGTGTTTTCTTACCAGAAACCTTTTAAAAGCGCTGCAAACCGTAAAAACGTTACTATTCAATTTACAAGTAAACATTTAAACGCCCCAGCTGGCAACATTGTTTCTAGTCAAGAGGGTCAACTGTGCTGGAGTGAAAGTCCTCCAACAAATATTCTCCCCACGTCGGCCATTCTAGAATGAAATAGAAAGTGGGATGATATTGAAAGAGTTTCTTTTTTTCAGGTAGATATCATGCACTGGCAATTCGCTTTCACTGCAACACCGTGAACAAAAGACGTTTCTTACGCCATTGGTGACGCGTGGGCGTTTCTAAGGTTAAAAGTTGTAGAAAGGACGTTGTTAGAGTGGGTGATGGATGGCTGGATCCTCTCTTTCTTCGCTAACAGGTCAACGAAATCTAGTAAGAGGCACGGAGTAGAGATAGAGTTAACTTTCTTATCTTGGTATCTGTATTTTTGAAAACATTGATGCAGAAGTTAGTTTTAGTTGATCTTTGATATTTTATTCAGATTTGACAAGGGTAAAAGTTTATCGTGTCTTCCATGCGTGTATTTTTACCGCAAGGTCAACAGGGGTGATTTTATTTTAACCATCTATTGTTGAGAAGTGTGTTTAACAAGGAAAGTTATATGTTGTGACTATGTGTTTAACAGAGTTAGATCTTTCCGTTATATTCCTTTTGTAAATATGGGGTTAAGTACGCATTCCTCATGCGTCTTTTTCAGTACTTTCTTTAGAGGACGCAGGTGAAACTTTCCATGGCACACACACCAGCTGGAAACCAGCTTTTAAAGTTTTGAGAAAAGGAGTAAAACTGGAATAAAATGAACTAGAATTAAATTTTAAATACTTAAAAAAAATTTTAAAATATAAACAGATAATTACTGGATTATGCTTACTCACTGCGTGATCTTGAGTCACTGCGTGATCGCATATGTTTCCAATTTTAAAATTTGAAAAAAAAAAAAAAAAAACTTTCAGCATTTGAAACTTCATGGTTTACTTTAGGTTAACCAGTATTCACCTTTTCCTGTCTAGTGCGGAAAATTAAAAAATGGACCACCCTACATAACTTTCGATCTAATCATTGGATCTTCACGTTCTAGGACTTAATGGTTCGAAGGGGTTACCTCAAATGTGCTAAATAGTTAGTGCAGACGATAATTTAAGTTTACGAAATCAGACACAAAAACGTACTTTCTCTCAATAAACATGTCTTTTTTTCCTTATTGATTCGGATTTCTGACACCCAAAATATGGGGGTTGCCGCAATTTGGAAAATATAGTCCTAATAGTTTGGTTATTAGAGCGGTCTAAAGTTTGAACCCTTTAATGTTAATTTTAATTTTTGCGTATTTCACCATGTCTCGAGAACTTTTTATGTAAACTGAAAATTTTTTGCACGCAGTTATAAAACTCGTTTATCCAAACATAACCCCATGCAGAATATAACTTTGAGTAAATATTTATTATTTTACTTAATAACAGTCGAAAACCTTTTGAATTGTAAATTATAAAATTTTTTACATTGTTTTAAGGAATGTAATCTTAAATGGCAAAGTATAAAATTTGAGCAAAATCAGTCTAATAATTCCTGAGAAATCAAATTTAAAAAATAAAACTTTTTCAAAATTTGATTTCTGAAGAACTATTCAACCGATTTTGCTCAAGTTTCATATTTTGGCATTCAAAATTGCGATCTTTAAAATGATGTAAAAAAAGTGCATACCTTATGTATATCAAAGTGTATACCTTATGTGTAAGTGCATATCAAAAAGTTTTCAATTTTTATTAAATAAAATAATAAATATTTACTAAAAATTATATTCTGCTCGGAATTATACTTTTCAGCTCGCTTAATATATTATCGCAAAATACACAAAAAGTAAAATTAACATTTCAAAATTTTAACCGCTTTCCTGACTAAATTATTGAGACCCTATTTGGTCTGCATCACCTTTTTTTTTTCTTTCCTATCCATATGTTACTTGCTTTTTCACCTTTCGTAACGCACTATAAAAATTCCCGGATCAAATTACGGTAATTAGTACCGGCATTTAGGGAGCCATTATCTTTTACAGTAAAATCCATTTTTCCGAAACTTTTGCTGAATACAAAATTTTGTATACTATACATATTACAGTAATATTTATTGCATCAAGTCGGTAATGATATGAGCAATATAACGTGAAAATTTTAATTCTAAATAATTTTACAACAGTCAGGGAATTAATAAGTGTGTATTAGGAATTTTTTTCACCAAGCCATTTATTTTAGGATTAGTTCTTGAAAATTAGCTGTTTCAGGTACCTATCAGATAATTATAGAAAACAGATAAAAGTATTTTATAAAAAATATTTATGCCTTATTTTTACAGTAGTTGATCCGAAATCTAGAACAATATCGAATAAATTTTGAAAACCGCTTGCTAATACACATTTCTGAAATTCAGTATAATTTGAGTAGCAGTGTTGTTACGAATTTTGACGTAGTGCAAGTGTCATTGTTATTTCTCCAGTTTCTAATTATTTTTCAATGTGTCTTTATGGGCAGCAGTTAAAATTTTGCCCCTGTAATAGTGAGAACCTATTAGTCTCTCCTCCATTAGAAAATGCGGATAATGCGCAATGAGAATTATCTTCTTGCAGCAGAGTAGCGTGTATCTAATTTAATATTATGTAAACAAAATTTTATTATACATTAAATATTTTGCTTGAGCTTATTATTTACCCAATAAAAAGTTTAATTTTATTATTAAAAATTATCGTAATACATTTAATCTTCTAGATACCTTAGTCATTGACTAAGGTCTCTAGAAAACTGGAACAGTAGCCCCCCTCTCTGCACGCCGCTACTTACCTCACCTCTCTCCTTAGAGGTAGTGATGGGCAATAACAGGTATTTTCAAATAACAGGTTCCAGCTGTTACCATACAAAATAATACCTGTTCCAAATACCTGTTCCAAAATAACAGGTCTAAGGAAAAAAATTTCCAACTTTTTTACATTTGAAAGATAATTTAATTGTTGTTGCAGTAGTTAATTTACGTTGTACTAGAGCTGCACAATGGGCTATTGGCGACGGTCTGAGAAACATCCTTGAAAATGATTCGAAGACAAGCCATTACAATTTTGATCCTCTGCAGAGGGGATGGCACCCCTGCTTCGGTAGCCCAACGACCTGCACGCGAAGTCGAGTGCTTTACAGTAGAACAGTTTAATGAGGACCAATACCGCACATCCTCGGTCCCTACGCACACTGATCCAAGTGGTCACCCACCCGCATACTGACAGCGGCCAGAAATATAGTTTAGACTGGCAAGTATTTTTGTAGCAGATACATATTTTTCTATTAATTTGACAAAATTAGAAAATACATATTTTTTTTTCTAAGAGTATCGTGAAGTTTTTTCTAGTTATTTTTTAAACAAAAAAAAAGCAGTTACACATAAATTTCTCTTTTATTCTCGATTGTTTAGGCTCCGTGAAAAGATTTATTACTTGTTTCTAAATAAAAAGGATATAGGAGTTCCCTATTACATTCTGTTTGACGATATAACCAGAATCTTTTCATTTCTACCAGAGGAAAAAAAATGGAACTTTATTAATATTGAGCTAAATTAGAAATTTAAAAAAAAATTTATTTCTGAATTTAAAATACAACATAGTGTATTATTATTTTTTAATAAAAACAATTTAAGAATAGCACATTATATTCTGTATCTGTGACAAAATAGACAGCATTTTTTCATTTTATATAAAGAAAAGAAATAGGGCTTAGTTGTCTTCTAGAATTTTAAATTTGACAAAAATGAAATTAAATATAACCTAATACCTAAAAATAATCTAACTGCATGCGAATTTAGCACAATTTTTAAAGAAACAAGTCGTTTTAACAATTCTTAACTTTTCTTGGATTATTTAAATAATATTTTTCTTTCAAAACAATCAGCACATTAATATCAAAATATCACATACTATGTAGCCTTAATGGTAATTTTAATGTCAAAAGAAAATTCAAAACGGGAAGAAAAAAAATAAATACGCCAAATTAACTGTAATAGATTTTTCCCTTTCCTGCAGAATATTATCATTTAAAAATAGTATATTATTTATTTTCTTCAAATATTCAAAGTAAATAAATCTTTTACGCAACAAAATAATAGGCAATGCCAGAGGGACATCTATTTCTATGCGAGTGGACGAAATTCAACGCAATTTCAAATCACTCTTCACATAGAACATTGATTGAATTATTACAACAAATAACTACGAGGGAAATAAAGGACACGCCTTCATGTAAAAATATTGATAGAGTCAATTCGTAACCTCGAAGGTCACGGTCGATCTCGACCTCGAAAAGAAAGCCGCCGATAGCAGCGAAAGCTAGGGAGATGGTCCGAAAGTTAGGGGACCAATGGCGTAAAGAGTTGTCCGGATTCTCAAAGTAACTACTTGATTAGATGTCCCCCAGAAGACAATTATAATTAGTGCAGTAAATACAGTAGGCGGAAAAAAGAGACAAAAAGATTGGAGCATTTTTAAGTAAATGTAGGCCGTAGTTACTTTATAGTGAGCAACTCACTATTTCAAACAACATATTTTGAATTTTTCATTAAATGTATAAAATATATAAATTTAATGACTCCTAAAACTTTATAACTAAGCTTCATTATTAAATCACATTCATAAAATATTTTGCTTAAATATTTACATATATTCTACTACCCTTCATCTTCTGAGTACTATTTAACTACCCTTCATGCTTCGTCATAAGTTCAGCATTTTAAAGTAGAAGATGTAAAAAAGGATAAAGATAGGGAGAAAAAATATAGTGTTTAATAATATAGTTTGCCTACAAAGAAAATAAAGTGTTTAAATATAGCTTGAATTCGCATGCTAAATATAGTTTTAACAATTTTAACACATCCTTCTAATAAGGAAATAAAAAGTTAAAATATTTATTGCCCTAAAAAAAGAAGAAAAAAAAGGTGAAAGAGAGAGAGAGAGAGAGTAAGACTAAGGACAGAAAAAATGAGACAATAAGACTCGTATTTTGTAAGAAATTTTTTTCTATTTTACATGTAGGAAATATGTATCAATATCAAAAAATTAGAAAAAATATTCAAATGCTTCTACTTTTTGCATCACAGAAAAAAAAATTAAAAGAAGGAAAATGCACTTATAAGCACCCCTCCCCCTTGCCCGAGCATCAAAAGGGCAGGGGGACTGGTCATCGCTTACCCAACATTCCTACAAATAAACTTAACCTGCATAATAGTAGACAAAGCTATCACAAATACAAATTTATTCAAAAATACTAACCTGCTTCACATGTTCCAAAATACTAGCCTGTGACAAAATACCATCTGTTTCAAAATACTAGCCTGTGAAAAAATACCATCTGTTCCAAAATACTAGGCTGTGACAAAATACTGCCTGTTCCAAAATACTAGCCTGTGACAAAATATCGCCTGTTCCAAAATACTAGCCTGTTCCAAAATATCGACTGTTCCAAAATACTAGGCTGTGAAAAAATATCGCCTGTTCCAAAATACTAGCCTGTGACAAAATACTGCCTGTTCCGAAATACTAGCTGTGACAAAATATCGCCTGTTCCAAAATACTAGCCTGTGATAAAATAACAGGCTGTTTCGATATAGCGTGTGTTGGCTTCGAATGTTGCTGAATGAACATTAATAAAATCTTCATAGAAAACAAAAACAATATTTATTGATAATATAAGTACACTCGTAACTTACTACACTCACGCACATATCGTATTATTCTGCAAAATAATAATGTTTACATCACAAAATCGAAACTGAAACTAAAACATAACCGCTGTTGCCATTCTTCATTTTTACAATATATATGCGCTTACGGTGGCCAAGCAATAATATTTTTGGCAAGATAATTGTTTGCCTAGTATTTTGGAACAGGCCTTTGGAAGTAACCTGTTATTTTCATAACAGGTACGATTAAATAACAGGTGACAAATACCTGTTCCAGAAAATATTAGCCATCTCTACTTAGAGGCACCCGGAGCCTAACTCAGTATTTGCTCCCCCCCCCTTCTAGCATGGTGTAAAGCATTGGTTCTCAACGGGGGCGATGGGCCGTATGTTGAGAGGCGCTGGGCATGTTATGGGCAGTAGGGGGGCGTTGGGTATGTTTTGGGTGGTAGGGGGGCGATGAGCATGTTTTGTCATTCAAATTTAATTTTAAAACTTACAAATAAAATTATTCAATTAAGATTTATATAATAAGTAAAATGAATTAAAAATTAATATTGAAGAAAAAAAGATTAAATTAATGTAATAAATAAAGATTGTCCGATACACCATTTGTACCAGCAATAAAGCGAATTTATACGACACCTATTCTCTGATCCGAACCAACACAGCTCAGCGCATGAGTCAGTAGTTTTTGCCTCTGACTCATTTAAGCAATTTGGTGGAAATTGAAGTGCATGCACTTTCAGTATGAATGTTTGATTTAACCCGTGTTTCTTATAATGGTTTTCGTTAGCTTCCTTGCGTTTTTTTCCCCCCAGTTTCGATTAGATCTCATAGATTATTTGCCCAGGTACGCGCGTGAATTAGTTCTTTATCATAAATTATTTATTAATTTTGAGAAATAGTTGATTTTCTTTCATTTGTTTGTATTTTGCTGCCACCAACAATGTCGGTTAACAAAAAGAAGTGTCATCAATACAATGCCACGTACTTGAAGTTGGGAAATCGTTCAATCACTGTTGAACTCTCAACTATCCATGCGTTTACTTCGTAATAAAGTTTTATCTAATGAGGTAATGAAATCTTACCGTTAGCAGGAACTCATCCTGACAAACAAAATAAAGATTTGTCATTTTCACGAACATCTTTTTTCAAGTTTCTGAAGGCAACTTCGGTCTCAGGGATACTAGCTACCTCATCACAAAAATGCGACGACGGTTTGATATCTTCTTATAATATATCAAAACTTATTGCTAAATCTGGGAAAGCTCATATCATCGGAGCAGAGTTGATACTGCCGGTTGTCAATGAAGTTTTAGAAACAGTTTTACACCAGCCGCATCCAATGTAATAAAAAAATATCCAATGAGCGACGACACAGTGCGGTGACGAAATGGTGAGATGGCTGAAGACGTTGAAATTTCTTTATGCAAACTTTTGATATCCAACGAATTTTTCCTTCAAGTAGACGAATCAACCTTTCCAAGTAATGTAGGCATAATTCCGGTTTGTAAAGGTAAGAAAAGTTATTCAAGAGATGCTTTTTGAAAGAAGCTTGATTGTAGATATCAAAGGTAAATCTATTTTTAATACTGTCAAAGATTATTTTAAAGAGAAAAGCATTCCTCTTGCGAATATTATGTCCATTGCCATTGGTAGGCTCCTGCAATGGTGGGACGACATCGTGGGTTTATCGATCTTTCGGAAGGGGAGGTACCAGATATTTTAGCTGTTCACTGCGTGATTCACAGACAGCATTTAGTTGGGGGGAAAATCTCAGAGACCGTTTGCATCATTCATTGCAATATGCCATGTCTGCTGTGAACAAAATTCACAGTAATGCTCTCTACGATTGATTATTCAGACAGCTGTGTAAGAAAAACAATGAAGAATTCAATTGCTTCAATTGGAATCACCGTGATTCGCTGGCTTTCCAATAGCTTCTGCCTCAATAGGTATTGAAATCTTTTCGACCCTGTACTTGTGTTCCCTGAAAACAAAGATGTAGCTCTGAGAGACAGAATTGCTAGAATTTAAAAAAGACTTCGGCTGATTTATCTGTAAAATTTAATGGCGTTAATTCACAACTTCAAGGCGACGAGCTCAATTTGATCCCTACAAAATCAGTTATTTCTGCCTTTCTAAAAAAACTCATTTTGTGGAAGCAGAATTTTGGTTGGAATGAGTTCAGCCAACGCCTCCTACAACTGAAAGCCACCACACGGTTTTTTATAGGTAGTCCGATCAGACCACTATGAAGGTAAATCAGTTTACGAAAGAGTCCTTTAATAGAAACTCTAATAAAAATAAGAGAGTAGTAGCAAATATAATTCTAAAAATTTGTTTAATTTATGAATATGATTGGTTTGTATTATTAACTTGTCTACCACTACAGATTCAATTCTGAAATATATATGACACATTTCTCTCAGTCAACTTCAGAATAGAATATGGGTTCCATGTGGACAAACGTTTCACTTTTTAAATAGTCTGCGCGGACTACTTATAGAAAACCGTGTGAAGGCTTCTTTCTGATGTAGGAGGTGATGGCTCAGCCAAGCAGGCGAACTTCTCCCTGATGATGCTCAAGAATATTTTCAACAGACTCTTTGCACATGGACTTTTCTGACCGTTTTAAAGATGTTTTGTTCCCTGGAAGTCCCTCAATGTGTTTATGGGTTATTTAACTAACGAAACTTTGAAATGGTGATCATTTCACATATTTTTGCTTAAAGGTAACATCAATCGTCTGTATCCTGGACTGTAGACTATCATTAAAAAATTTTTAATTGCCTTCCCTTCCTCCTAACTTGTTGAACGTGGATTCAGTGCTGTCACAAATAGGAGAAATCGACTCGAAATTGTGCAACTAAGGGATCATCTCACCTCACTAAAAGTATTGAACCGAGCGTTAAGAAATTGGTTCTGAACCATTAAGTATAATCATCCCACTATCATAGTTACTTGAATGTTTCGTTGATACTACTTATAGCACGTGTGTGCTTTAAAGTTAATAACATGCTATATTTAAATTGCGTAATTAAATATTAATTACAAAAATAAATAAGAATAAAAAAAGTTTAAGTTAAGGAAAAATTTAATTTATAACAAAAACATATAATGAAAACTTACATTGTAAAGAATTAGATAATTTTAATGAAGGGTTGAGGAACGCGTCCTCTCTCCACGCGAGTCAGTTTGGAAGTGCGTGAGTATGAGGGGGTTTTACAACCGGTTATGCTGGCTGGATTTACCTCACTTCAGTTCGTTTTTTGGAGTGGTCAGGAGGGTTGTCGAGGTACATACTTGGGGACTGGGTGTTTGCCGAGGCACACCACACTACTTTATAGTGTTAAAAAAATATTTTGGGTGTTTTTTTTAATTATCTAATCAAGAACAAATTATTCTTTTTAAGCATAGGTTTCTTTGTTGTATTCTTTTTTCATTAAACGTATTTATTTTGATCATAACAAATAGATTGCGATAACCTGACGTGAGAAAATTATCGAGTTAATGTACACATTATTAATTTTTAAAAAAAAATTAAAGCGCAAAAAAATGTTTAAAAATGTTGCCTCCTATAATTCATCACACCTACCTACGTCCCCATGCTCTAAATAACTGGATTTTCACAAAGGGGGGCGTTGAAATGTTTTTTATTCCTTAAGGGGGCGTCAACGTTAAAAAGGTTGAGAATTTATGGTGTAAAGCTTAAAAATCTTTTCGGGACTATTTTAAGTATCATATGGTGATATATAAACTTAGATCAACCGCACTTGGCATTGTTTTCTATTTACTTATTTATTTTTTTTAAAAAATTTAAAATTTAAAATTTTTATTTCATCTGGTTTAAAATGCAACAGTCTATGTTACTAATGTAGTTTCTATTGCAGTTAGATGTTTTTGATTGTGTCTTTTCTTTTTCGATTGAAGGATACGCGTTTTTTTCCAAAGACATTTTCCCCTCAACATATAGACACAAATTTTTTTTTATAAATTAAAAAATTTAAACTTGCATGCAAAGCAAATTATCCTACTGAAATTGAATTAAAATGTGATGAAATTATGGAGCCCGCAATTAGCAAATAAAACGGGATATTTAAAAGGGGAAAACATTTTACCCTGATGTCCATAATTAATTATTTTTCATGAATTTGTCCCCTCTAGCTACGCCACTACCCCTCCTAAAGACCTTGGGTGGTTGGTAGTACTTAAGTCAAAATTTTAACTTCGTAATTAACAAGTGTGATTTTATTAATTACTTAAGATTCATTACTAACTTTTCGTAAGAATTCTTACCTTTCGAAACGTCACCGCATAAGAAAATTATGCATTCTTTTGCGTTGACGCATAATGAAATGAGCAATCGTTGTATTCAAGGATGATAGGAGTAAGTTCCCTCTTTCATGACCTGCATCTATGACGTCATGAGAAAGGTGATTCGAAGTTCGAACAGGTCTTAAAAGAGTTGTGCAATGGAAAATCTTTAAACAAGGGGCTAATTTGAAAGCACTTTTCAGTCTCAGCCAAACTAATATTTATTATTTAATAACCGACTGTAATTTAATTATTATAGATTATTTCAGTCTATAATATATGTTTTAGCTATATATTATTATTAGTATGTGTTTCAGGTTTTTAAAAAAAATAAACAACGTGATAAAGTGTTTTGAATTTGTAATAAAAAATGCTGTATCGAATTTTTAAAAAAAAGAAAGAAAGAAAGAAAATTAGCGCCTACTGCATGATAAGTGATTTATAATAGGGAATTATAGAAAAATTAACATGAAAAAAAATGAAGTCGGGGCCTAAACTTGTGCTTAAATGGACCCCATAAATATCATACCCTGATGAAGGAATGTGACATGTTTATTTATTTTTCCTTCTTTGTATAGTTTTTTATTTATTTATTTATTTTATTTTTTATAACCGTCGTTGAACAACAGACCCAAATTTTGGGGTTTGCGATTACTAATGTTCAACTCTGCAGCCTTTTAATTTTGAATTCAATCCAGAAGACAAGGAAACTCCTGGATCAAGTATTGGGAGAAATATTTCCTCCGTGGAGGACTTTCTAATGCAATTAACTCGCCTTTGAGTTACATGGAGAGGAAAACCACGAAAACCTCTAACGATTAGCCTGGCCACAAGGGAACTCTAACCCAGGATCCGTCTGCCACTGAGGAATTGTACGACAGCACTGTGGTCGGTGCAAGCCAGATGCGGAATTCGTATCGACCAGCCATCGTTGGAATTCGAACCCGGTTCACCTCATTGGAAGGCGAACGCTCTATTCCCTGAACCATCACGGCTCTTCTTTGTATAATTAGAAAAACCATGCGGAATAGCTAAAATTTACACTTTGAATAAATTTTGCTACTCAGCCGGTGTGGTGTGTAGAGTCTTCGCTGTTTTAGTTGGTATTTTATTCCTCGCGTTAATGGTTAGATATCTTACCGGATTACAGAGCCGGAATAGTACACACGCATGATTTGAGAGTAGGATGCGGTGCCCAGAATATTTACCATCTAATCTAAAATGTTGTAATGTGCGAACGAAATGTCGCCAAAAGCTCATTCATTTAGCTTTTGCGTGACATTAACAGCTGAACTGAATAACTTTCATGCTGGATTTTTGGGGAATAAGATGCTTTATTTTTCGAGGTCGAAGTTATAAATAAACTCACTATCTCAACTATGCACATTAACCAATGCGTAGCAAAACATTCGTCACATTTGACGAATTCGCGGTTTCACCGGTAATACCTTAACATCTTCAAAGACTGTAAACGTTATAATTTACCATTTCTTTACCCTAGAAACTGATCGTTAAGACACGGTTCCCAGCAGATCACCGAAGTCAAGCATCACTGGCTGCGGTCAGTGTGCGGGTGGGTGACCACTTGGATCAGTCTGCGTAGAGACCGAGGGTGTGCGGTATTGGTCCTCGTTAAACTGTGCTACCGTAAAGTGCTCGACTTCGCGCGCAGGTCGTCGAGCTACCGAAGCGGGGGTGCCATCCCTTCCGCAGAGGATCAAAATTGTGATGGCATGTCTTCGGATCATCCTCCGGGGTGTTTCCCAGGCCGTCGCCAATAGCCAATTGTGCAGCTCTAGAGCGACGTAAATTAACAACAACAACATCAGCCTAGAAAATAAAGAAAATATATAATTAAATACAGTTTCCATTCGTAGTTCATGAACCGAGTGATTATCTATAGCATAACTTTGAAATAAATGTAGCTATCTGGAGTTAAACTAGTTTTGTCTTAACTGTAATCCGTCAAAGTGATTTTAAAAAAAATACGGAATCTTGCCTGTTAATAAAATGAGCAATTATTTCAAAAACTTTTCAACAAAGGTTATTATTTTATTATTTCAACTAACCAGACATGATTCTATCTATTGACACGTTCTAAAAACCGTTCTTTTGATGCCAATAATGCAGACCAAAACATGCCAGGCATATATGTCCATTCTCTACTGAGAGTCGTAATTTGAATAATCACGCTAAAAAATACTTTTTTTTTTTATATTACAGCATCACTTTTCTTTAAAAGAAAAAGTGGCATCGAAACTGATAGTAAACCTTGCTCGAACAGTGTTAAATTATGCATCAGACCATTTAATTACACTTGCGTGACTAAATAATGCGTGTAGAATAAGGATTTTAAACAATATTTTGCTTTGATTTCATGCAGACATTTCTGGCTGCTTGAATTTTAACAGAACTGAATTAGTTTATCAGGATGTAGTATGTATAAAACTCCTATTTTTTAAAAAAGAAAAAAAAAAAAAAAAAAGAAGCAAGAGAAAACACTTGACTTTGGACTAAAATTTTACAGAGTAAAATAGAAATCTGATATAGGCAGGTGTGCTGTGTTTAACAGGTTAATATACTATTAAAAAAATGTAAGAGCTTAAATATAGTACAGCTCTTTTGATACTATGTAATAATAATACCAGTGTAAATAGGAGATTAATAAATAAGAATTTTAAAGCAGAAATAGTGTTCGTTTGTCAAATGATTTTGGGAATTGAACTTAGCAAGCCCCCCCCCCTTTTTTTTTCTTCTTCCTTACAAAAAAAGAAGAAAAAAAAACATTTCTGTCATGTAATTTATTATTTATTATTTTAATTTTTTAATTTATTTATAGAATTTTCTGGTTCTCTAAGTATGGACGTGGCTAGTTAAATGTTTTACTCAACGTTGTTGATAAAAATCAGAAGAAAGAAAAATTTAATAAGCTTAAATATATGAATGTTTGAAGTTTTTTCTAATGTTATCGAAAGGAAATACTATTATTTATATGAGATTATTAGGGAGAAATTCTACAATAAAGAAATATTTTCAAATATTCAATAATTGAAGTTTACACAGGAATCAAACTCAATGTAACTTCTTTGTTTTAAACAAACACAGATAATAAACATTTGTTGCCATATTTTATTTTTGATTGCTCTTTCAAAAGAAGTTTCTAATATAAATAATCTGTATAGCTGAGGCTATATATTGCATTAGTTTTCAATTTTGTTGCATTAGTGACGTAAATATTTAGAATCATTTACTGCTTTTTAACGCATTATTTGGAACAAAGCCTGGTTACGAATGCAACTAAAATTTTGTTGACAACCGATTTCTGAATTAAAAGTTCGATTCACAGTTGAAACACGTGACACTTGGTTCCAAATGCACTGCGCACCAATAATTTAGAAAAGTTACTTAATTTCTTTTAAAATTTATTATACCATATTGAGTCGATCTATAAAACAGGTCCTAGATTTTACGAGACACTGTATTATGTTGCGTAACAGTTCAATATTATGTAACAAAATGAATCCTCCTTTTAGTCTATCGTTTGCGAAATTCCCTTCACTCATTGAATTTGCAGTAATTAATAATCGGAACATGTACCATGAATAATATCGGCAATATTGTGCTTGGTTGAATTCCAAAAGGATCGCCTGCTTTCAGTTGACCGAGTTCGGGTAACGACTTTACGTTACAAATTCCATCAAAAATATTCGAATCCTGCAAAAAGATAGATGGCCAATTATGACGCACCTTACCATCATAAGAATTCATTCTTGTTATGATGGATAAAAAAGATATAAAAAAAGAGATTTTTTTTTTTTTTGTTTTGTTAAGGAGGGGTCCTTTGAAATGAGTCTTGCGGAGAAAAGAATAATCACAATAGGGCGAGGTTTTGGCAACTGGTAGATACGCCGGAAGCTGGGTCCAGTGTTCCATGACTTCATAGTCGCAGACGTGCAGGTAAACTGTTCAGGTGTCTTCTGTTGTATGTTAGAAATCGGTAGTTAACCCGGCGTAGGCCCCTCGAGAAGTTACATTTCAGAACTGTGTTAGCAGTGTTATTAATACTGTTTGGTTTTCTGATCTGTGTGTATTTTCTGTTTGGATACATTAATATGAAACGTTTTGAAGGAGCAAAATTGCTGTTTATTACGCCAGTAAAGGATAAATCGTTATGTTATGATAAAACGGTAAGTTTTCCTTTAGCAATTTTCCATTTTGTAAATATTATGACAGGGCAATGTTTTGCCGCATAAAGGATTCTATGGTCTTCTTTTACATTGTTTTACGATATATTTTTGTAACGAAAGAGTTTTAAAGATTTTCTTTAAAATAAATTAATTAACTTGACTTATAAACTTTTCTCTTCTTGAATCATTATCATGTTATAGAATTGGTTTAACTATTAATATTTTTTTTAAAAAAAGATGAATTTTTGATATTAAATATTTTTTTATGTATAGATAATTTCAAAATATATGCATCAGTTTACATTATTATTCTCTGTTTATCCTTCTTTTCTAGAGTAAGACTTTCTTCTATATCTACACTTTTTATCAAAATTTTTCCTACTATTTCTGAGATTTTCCCTTAAAGGATTACTATTAATTCAAAATAAATTTAAGGTTTACCAGGCCAGATTTAAGGATACGGAATATATTAAAATTTTGAAGTAAATTTTCTCAAATAGCAAATATTTTTTCAGAAAACATTAGTGCTGAATAATTAAATACATATTTTGTAATAATTCTGTTGCATATTTAGTTAATAAAATGAGATAATGAATTTTTATAATGACTTGTGTTTCTAGAATTAGCTCTTAAAGAAATTGTGTAATATTTGAAGCGACGAGAGCTTAATTCCTAATTTTAAGATTAAAATTCCTTTCAAATCTTAATTCTGTTCAAAAATTGTAAAATATATGATCTTAGGTTATCTGTATGAATCGAATTTGAACAACATTTACCAATAATTTGGTTCCAAAACATTTCCGTAATTTTAAAAATTCTAAAGAAAAAAGTATGCACATTTAATTTGTAGTTTTTTTTTTAATAATGAATCATTCTATTTGGTTTATTTAATAAGTTTTTAAGTTAGGGAAACTATGTAATTTTTGTGAAATTAAAGATTTGGAAATATTTTGAATTCAATGATTATGCTTAACGTTTTCTTCAAAAATCACCCACAACTCAATTTATGATCCAAAATTGGAGAAAAAACTCTTGTTTTTTAAAAAAAACATTGTTTTTTATTTAATTTATAATTTTTTAATAATCCTTTTTGTTTTATTTAATAAGTTTTTTAAATTTTCCCTTTGGGAAACTATGTAATTTCTCTATGTAATTTAAATTGAACAACGAGAAAAAAAGGAACTCTTGTGTTAAATTCTCTCCAAAATTTATTAAGATGCTCAATTCAACTTATGAGCTGAAAGTGAACAAAGTAAAGAGAAAACAATTGAAGAGCTTTTCGATTTCACCAAAAATCATAACCATATAACACACAACTCAATGTCTGAGGCGAAATTGAACAAAAGAAAAGAAAGCAAATGATAATTCACAACATTTTATATATTATCCAAAATAAAATGGGGGGGGGGGGGCAGAACTCTTGAGGTTCAAGAATTTTTTTTATCTCTGAAAAAATCATAATTTACGACTTTTAAATAAAAGAAAAAAAGAACCCTTGCATTTTAAAGTTTTACCCTAACAAATAATGATTTTTGCGATGTCTATACAGTTAAGAAAATATCTGGTAATGCCTAATGATATTAAAAAAAAAGACTAATTACATGTTTTTTCACGGTGTGTCATCTACTAGTCACACTAGTGATGTCACGGAAAGATGTGACACCAACTTTCAATCGGTTGATTGTTTATTTTGATATCGCTTATAAGCCAATTCTTTTGAAGAAAGTTTTCCCATGATTTCCGGTTATAACAGAGGAAGCCAGGTGTTACCAGTTACGATCAGAGGTATGGGGGGGGGGGGACTAGTCACGTGATCGCACAGTGTGGGAATAAACTTATACCAAGGAACACATTCGATATTCCCATCCCATACGCTTAAAGTCTATTTATAAAAAGTTATCGCTAATTGTATTTAATAAAAAAAAATTTTTCATATATATAAAAAACATGATATTTTCATTTTTTTCCCTTCCCATATGTCTAATTTAAAAGATTATTTTAATAATTTTTAGCGAGTACTGTAAGTTAGTTTATATTGATCTATCTTGAATTAATTACTAATTAATGCTGCTCTTATTATGAAATTACATAAAATATAAAACTCTTTTAGTGAGTAATGTTTATTTTTAATACAAACTTTGGTGTAAAAGATTGTGGCCATTTCTCAAAATATATGAAGTGAATTTTGCTGCAGCTAATTTTGAAATCTACTAACACTTATGTTATCTATGCGCTAAATATTCGCTAGAATGTTATGCTTAATACTTATTTATTAAAAAAAAAACTCGAGAATAGCCTTTTTTGAATTGAATTTTAGGACATCACATTATCTTTAAAAAAAATTGTCTGAAGAAAAAAAAACTGCACGCTTGTTGCACGAATTTGATTATTCTGCAATTCATGTGTAAGAAAGCGGCGTTTTGTTACAAAAATGTTTCATAAAAACATAATAAAAATGCTTGAAAAATTATTTTAAGGATGGATAAATAAGTTTAAAATATTTACTTTAATCTCTTTCTTGTTAAAATAATAGTCCGTACGTTACATTTAGACATGTTTCAAAACGCTATAAAATTGCCTTTTGTCTAAAAATCTTTTATTTAACTTATTGCTTCCATTTGTTAAAGATATTATCAAATAACCTTTTATTGAAACTTTGTACTTCAAAAAAACAACATATTTTTTTTAAAAAAAATTAAACTTTTTGATTATTTAAAAGTGTGTTTTATTTTTGAAGCAAATAATATTAGTTGTTCAAAAATTTTAAGTTTTGCTCGGAGTTTAAAGTTTTTAAAGTAAACCCTTTTATTATTGCCTATTATTATTATTATCCCTGGCGAATATTTTCCTTGGCGGTTTCTGTGGGACATATAGCAGCTAGCAGCCAACAAATGAGCGTCGCTTTGAAAAAGAGCCATTTCCATCTGTCTTATTAAAAAAAAAGAAGAAGAAGAAAAAAAAAAAGATAGACTGAGGCAAGGAATTGGTTAAAATCATCATTTTTTTAGTTCGAAAATGTAGGGATGAAATTCTTCTATTTTAATTACATTCTACTTAAAGTAGCGTAATTTCCAAAGTCTACATAAATCATGAATATAAAATATCATGCAAAAGCGAAATTTAAATCTATTCTAATAATTTTCTATATAATATCAAGAGAAAGTGGTTTTCTTTGCATGTGATTTGTTTTCAATTCCAAACCTTTTTTTAAAAATACCAAACGGTTTTTCAAAAAATCCATACAATTCTGATTTCTAACCATCTATATTCGCTGAACCGCACTCTTGTGTCGTGCTATATTAAAAACTACCTTTATTCCCTGCAACAGATAATAATGTTAGACTGTGAGAATGAACAATAATATGCGAATGATACCACGACAAAAAAGCCACGATCTATCACAAACAATGAAAAATATGTGACTGCTAAATTATTCCCACCACGTAACAAATAAAATCATACTGATCTTCAGTGAATTCTCACGTTGTTAATATCTTTTATTGTATTTATACTACCGGGCGTGAATAAAACTTGCATTTAAATCAAATCTAAGAGGAGATAAAGAAAAATGCGGAATGACTTTTTCTACACACCTGTAAATTTTAGGCTTCTTAAAATTGGAATATTTTATGCTTGGTGTGGTGTAATGAGTAGCTAGATAAACAAAGATCATTTTTTAATGACACTAGGAAAGATTTAGTTAAAAAATAAAATACCCGTTATATCGGACTTGCATTCGGTGTAGAGAATTGTTGTGCATTCTTCTCCAAGAACATTCCAATCAATTAAATTGGAATTATGATGTGAATTGTTTACTTGAAAACTAAAATTAAATGTTATTAAAAACATTTTCTTTACTTATTCCAAAAGAAAGTTAAGAATTATTAATTAAAATTCCCGACCGTAGTAAGTAGAATTCTAGAAAATCTTTTTAGATAGATGGGATAAATAGATAGATGGGAATTATTTATTTGATTACTGAAATAATTTCGTTAAAACTTTTTATTTACATATACCTGATGATTGTTAAAAATAATTAGCAAAATTTTCTGACAGTTTTGTGCGAAATTTAAAAAACAATCATTCCACTGTCAGTCTTATCTTCTAACAATATTAAAATAAATTTTCTTAGATTGTATTTGCATTAAGTGCTACCTTGAACTTCTTTGATCTATATCTGATATAGCAAATATATAGGTACGAATTATTTAGTTTATTGTTGTAATTAGAATTTCGTTAAAAATATTTCTTCCACTAATTCCAGAAGAATGTCAAGAATTATTTATCGAAATTCCTGACAGTTTCAAGTGGAATTTTTTTTTAATAAAAAAAATTCCTTCCACGGTCAGTACACAAACTGTTTCGTACGCAAATAGTCAGTACACAAATTGTTTCGTTCATATAGAAAAGGAAAAGGTCTTTTTCAAGGCATGGTTGAAACTGGTAAAAAAAGAAGAAAAAAAAGCTAGGTCAATTTGATGAAAGGTTTCACTTATTTTACTTAGAAACGATATCTTTCAAAAACGTTTATTCATATTTACATGATGAGAGATAATCACGAACACAACGGAATGACTGACTGCATTTATTCATCCAGTCCGTGATATAAAAGATAAAAATTGCTTGTAGTTTCTATAACAGTTATTTTGTATCTGTTACAAAATCATACCCGTTATAAAAATAATATGTTATTTCCAAAAGTCTATTATAAAATATAATATAAAAAATAAATAAACCAAAAAAAAATAGTTCCTTGATGAGGGTTTCTTCCTTACTGTAAGTAATTTGATGAAAATGATAAAAGACGGTTATAATGTTTTAACTAGAGATTCCGATATTCTACAGTATATGAAATAAGTATGTTTCAAATGAATAATATTTTATTTCTTCTTCATTTTGGATATCTTTCAAGGGATTTAAAAAGCGGCATGATCGCTTAGGCTTGGATAATGTTATATTTATTGCAATATCAAAGCATCGTCATAGTGATCTTTTTTTTATATTCGATGATGATCTTAATTATCATAACAGCCCCATGGTTACTTTACGTCGATTACGATGATGCATAATATGTCCATGTTATCTAATTTCCATATTAGTGATGAGTTAATGCAATGGAAAAATCGATATTCACTTTCTTGTGCTCTTTTGCACTTGCAAATTATATTTCGTTAAACGTTGTTGGGATGTTTAGAACTTATGTTCATTTCTCTATGATATCATCTAATTTTCGTGATATTGCAGGAAACAGATTTATTTTATACAATAGAAAAATAAATCGTTGTGTATCTTTTATGCTGTCTATTCTTACATTATTAATTATTGTGATGATACAGACTTCATTAATAATGTCTTTTTCTCCATGTTGCCTTGGTTCATGTACAGATTTAATGCAGATTGTAAAACCGATGTGTATTACTCATGTGCCCTCAAATATGTATTATTTCAGCTGTTAAGGATTAAGTTCATTTGCAATGTTATTTTATTTGTGTGATATTGCAGGTAAGAAAACTGTTGTGTACTTTTCATATTGTACGCAGTAAGAAATTGTCATAACAATTGTGGGTAGCGATTTATCGTGTCTATGAGTGTGCTGTAATAATTAAATGATGTTGAACATTTCGTTTTTTTTTTTAACTGAAATTTTAAATGAGTCCCCTATGTTCGAGCACGATCTCTAGCTGTAGGTTTTACTGTTTTTCACCATAAAGTTCAACTAATTTACTATATATACACGTCGATGCCATTAGCTGTAGTGGATTCCCTAGGAACTGGCACCAAGTTAAATATCGGAACCCTGATTTCAAACAAAACATTTTAATGTATTTTGATGAGCTCTGATCATATATGATATCCTTTTGAGGTTACTTGAAAGATTGTTAATTTATTCGCAAATTTAATTTATTCTACTTTTTTAAAAAAAAATAAGAAAACGAGAGAAAAACATTAAGTCCCAGTGACGCAGATTAAATCTGCATATTTTTCTCTCCGAAGTTTGCATTTATATGCTTTTGAAATTTGAGCTGCATCATGTACTCGGAGCAATTCATCAAGGCAATCCTTCATGTCGCAAATTATTTGTTAGAAACTAAAATAAAACTTGATTAACGTATCGAAAATTCTATATATTAAAATGATTTTATTGATGAATAGATGCAATTTAATTCCGAAGCATTGTGAGGTTTTTGCCAATGGATCAGCCCGCAAACTTTTCCTTTGTGCTACCCTTTCTGGGTATTTACTTCAATTCTTTTTCTTTTTTTAATGCAAATTACAGGTTTATTTGGTGAGGAATAAAATAGGTATTATTTAGAGATGTAGCGAATAGTGATTTAGCCACATACCGAATATTCGGCCAAAACAATCGGCCGAATAAGCAACCTTTAAAAAAAAATCAATTATAAATATTATTTTTTATACATAAATAAGTTAAGGCATTATTGAAAATTAATGAAAACTTAGCTGTATAATTGGTGTGGAGGATAAAGGGAAAAAAAATTAATATTTATCCAATAGAAATATTTAAGATAAATAAAAAAATAACAGCTATTGTTTAAAAAATAAAAAAACTTAAGTTTTAAAGTTGAAGATAAAAAGCCAAAGAGAAATAGCAAAGAAAATTCTCTCAAATCTTGATACAGAACTTTAATACTAAAAATAATATTTTCCGCAAAATAGTAAATATGAAACGTTAAAAGAAATATAGTTTATCCGTAACGCTATTAAAAATGCCGTGCTATCACAAAAATTCCACGAAAACAAAGGATTTTGTGCAAAAGCGAAACAGAAAAAATAAAAAATGATCTTAATTTTCGAAAGAAAATTTTGAAGATGAACATCGTTTTTCCAGTTATACAGTTATACTGTATTCCAGTTATACTGTATTTTCGAGAAAAATGTGAAGAGAAAAGAATTAAGTTTAATAGAAACCCTTTAAATTGCTATAGTATACATAAAAATCAAAAATCAAAGTTTTTTTTAAAAAAAGAAAAAGCTAGTTAGAAACACAAAAAAAAAAAAAAAAAAAAAAAAAAAAAGAACTTAATTTCCAAAAGAAAATGTGAAGCTAAAAATCTCAATTTAACTTTTTCACCTAGTCATATTTTTAGAAAAAAGTGAAGATAAAAGAATAACGTTCATTAGAAGATCTCTTTAAAAAAATGTTGTGTCATAATAAAAACGCTGATAAAATGTTAATAAAAGAAGACAACGAAGAAGTAGAAATTTTTTTTCTTCGTATTTCTTAAAATATAACTTTAAACATAGAAAATTACAGTTTTTCTGTTGTCTGTCTTACCGTACAGGAAAAAAAGTAACAATAAAAGAATAAAATCTATCATAAAATGTTCCACTAAAATACCGCCCTATAACAGTAACAGCAAAAACGAAACCGAAAAAAAAAATTCAGAAGTGTTGAATATAATATGTTATATGTATTAGCCTGAATGAAATTTAAAGAAATACAAAACACGCGGTTCAGCATACAGTAATCTAGTTTCATTTCTTGAAATTTCGCTTTTCCATTTGTTCTCTTCAGAACGTAAATTTGCAAGCACATGAATTTTAAAACTCGACAAATATGTGTGAAAACTATATCAGATAATGCATAATACAAATATTATTTTATATAATTCTTTATTTAATCCACTAAATTTAAAAAAAAAAAAAAAAAAAACGTTGTCAAAAATATTTTTCCAAAAAATACTTGGCCGAGTATTTGGCCAAACATTCAGCGAACTGCCGAATAGGTTCAATACCGAATAGTTGCCGAACATTCGTTTCATCCCTAGTAGTATTCGAATAAACATAAAATAAAAGTAGTTTCAAAAAAAGTTACCTAGACTAACGTCAGAAAGGTTTTGTTTTGCTAACAAGATTCAATGGTAGGTTTAGCTTAACTGTTTTGTCAATCCATCAACTGCATATTTCGATCCAAACGATGACGCGACAAGTAACAGCTCCCCTCCCCTATTTTTGCTTGTAAAAACATGCAATTCGCTTGTCATATTTGTTATGTGATCATTTCTTTTTCATGTCATGCTTAGAAAATATATTAAAATAGAAAAAGCTGTGTACCTTCCATATGGCGTTCTTGATAATCAGTACAGCAACTGTTTTATTACGGTCTACCAATTTTTCCATTCAATTCCGACATATACTTTCTTCCAAATAAAAAAAAAAAAAATACCCTTCTAATGTAAGAAGTAAATTTTTGGAACATGGTATAAAACATAATTTTATATAATTGAAATAAAATTCAATTGTATACAGGTATTATTTTTTGTTTTAAAATATATTAGTTTTCTTTATTTTTTTTTTTCCTTACATATATTTGACATTTCTGTCGTTTTACTTGTTTTCCTTATCGAAGTATAATAAGATTCGTACGGGTGCTTGAAATCTTTAAAAAGCTCTTCAATCATAAAATTATTTTTTAAAGTACTTAATTGTTTGTTTTGCATTTTTGGTTCGTAAATTTTTCTTCAGAGTTGCAAGTTTTTAAAATATTCAATTTTCAGTTTTGTCTCAGATTTTTTTAGAATGTTATTTTTAGAGTTTTGTGAAAGAATTGTGTACTTAAGTAAAAATGTCGTGCTACAAAATTTTAAAAAAAATTCTTATTTTTTTCAATTTTTGTAGGGATTTTGAATAAATAAATAAAAAAATGTATACAATTTTCAATCATATATAGCTGTTTTTATTATCTTGTTTTCATTCAGAAAATAGTGAATTTTATTTTTGTTTTAAAGTGTTCAATACACACATCTGAAAAAGATTGAAGCAGTAGTTTTTTTTTTTTAATATATTTGGAGAGCTTCTTTTTAACGACGTAAATAAGTAGGCTATAGATTTAGAAATCTAAGTTCAATTTTCAAAACAAATTACTGAAAAAATTATTAAAAACTATCGCGTAACAAGATTGAAGTTGTATTTTCTTTTTCATTATTTTTAGGGGACTGATCCTCTGGCGGCGACATGCAGAGGCAGATTACAGATTCAGAGAGCGAAGCTCAATCAAGAAATTAATTATCAAACGATGATGAGAAACGGAGCGGAGAAATTATACAAGTAAATGCATTTTTAAAAAAATAATAATACCTAAGCTAATAATTGTGATTTAGAATTTATTGACATGTTTTTGTTCTTTATTCGTAAAATTGAATTTGTTTTCACGATTATCTGCAATAATTAAATAAATTGATCTTGATTCTTCAAAAATTTTAAACACCTGTCTACAAACACTGTATGATGTATACGTCTTCTTAGGCTAATTAGAGAATTCAGCTCTTTGCAAACTATTGTCGTCGTTTGTTAGTTTCATTTCAATGAGCCTAAAATAGGTGTCGTTGGCAGTTTCTCATGTACCGGATTTTCATATTCGTCGTAATAAATGTAATATATATTTTCCTCGCTTCTTTATTTATTATTCAACTATCATATGCTTCATTTTTTTTATTCAAATTAATTATTGTGTTTAAATACTTTCTGGTTGATTTATGAATGAAGTATTTATTTGATAAGATACCTATTTTTATATCCTTAATTTCATTGACAAATATTATTTTGCTTAAAAATTTGGTCACAATAGAAAAGAAATACTGTATTATGCAGTTTAATCATTCACATTAAGGTTTCAATTATTGTTTGTAAACATCTATTAAACAGGCGTTACTAATAAAGATTAAAGCTACAAAAATTGCGAAATATTTAATTTTATGTTTAACAAATTTAATTGCATGGCTAAGATCGGTAAATGGTCAATAATAGTCAATTTTTTTAGAACTCTGAATGCATTCAAAATTAGTCAAAGCAGCCAGAAAATATTTTATCACTTCCCTAAGAGTGCTAATTATTGTTAACCAAAAAACGCTTATTTCCGTTTTCAACTGAAACGGGGGTTATTTACGAATTGACGTCACCAGTGCCAGATACCTATTTACAATCAGTGAAATCCATTATGTTTTAGGTTTTGTTTTAATTTTCTTAACAAAATCTAACTTTTTAGATTGTGAATATATATGTCAGAACAAAGATTTAATTATACCTTAATGTAATTATACCCTAATGTAGCTTAATGAAAATGGGGGCTCAATATAATAAATTTTTATATCATTAAATTTTAATATCGACTGAAATGTTTTTAATAGTTGACTAAAATTTATATCTCTGAATATTTATAGTTCAGTAAAAAAAGAGTAAGATTGAGTTATATCCGATGATACCTAATTACCTATTCATATGATGCTTTATAAATACAAAATAATTTTATTCTTTCATTTTTTTAACCTTATTAATATTAAATTTCAAGAATATTTCAGATTTTTTCCCGAAGATTTTGTTTTATGTCTTAAAATTCACATTAAAGTGAAAGAGATATTGAATTAAATTTTTTATTTAGAACAGTTTTAAATTTTTAAAATTTAAAACATTAAAGTTAATATTTCTTCTTATTTATTCTAGCATAATGCAGGGAATTATTTTTAGTATAACAATATTATGACCTTTTAAGAAAGTTGTGGTCTTAGCAAAATTTTTAATTCATTCTGTAAAAATAATTTAAAAAGAATCAGAAATCAAATACTGATTTCCCTGGTAATGTCGAATTACATTTATATTATAAAGCAGGCCTTAGTGACTCAGGAGGTAGAGGGTCCGCCGTCCAATGAGGTGAACCGGGTTCGAATCCCCGTGACGAATTCCGCACCAGGCTCTCACAGACCACAGTGGCGACGTAAAATATCTTCATTGGTAGACCGATCATGGGTTTAGAGTCTCCTGGCAGTCAGGCTAACCGTGGGAGGTCTTCGTGGTTTTCTTCTCCATGTAACGCAAATGCGGGTTAGTTCCATCAAAAAGTCCTCCACGAAGACAAATTTCTCCCAATACTTGATCCACGAATTCCCATGACTTCTAAATTGGGTTCAAAATTATAAGTCTACAGAGTTGAACATTAGTAGTCGTAAACCCAAAATTGGACCGGTGCATTTGAATGCATTATAAAGAATAGTAACAAAACTATTTTATTGTTATTTAAATATTGCTTTGAGCTAAAAAAAAAAAGAAAAGGAGAAATTAATGTATTTCCGTAAAATTTATTTAGTAAACTTTATTTTAATTGCATTTATTCATACAATTAAAATCAAGAAAATGCGTTTATTTAATTCTACGTAACAGAAATAGGAATTGAATTTTATAAAAATACAGGAAAATAATTTTTAAATATAGCAAAAATCCTATTCACTCAAAAAATAAAAATATTGAGAATAAATATCAACATTGCTGCCTATTTAATTATAGATTAAATAATAAAAAAGTGCATTAATTATTTTCATTTTGAATGAGGGTTTTTGGTTCTAATTCTTCAGCTTTTGAAAAATAAAAGTGTCTAACTAAATGATTCGCTGCAATTTATATCAAGTTAAATTTTGAGCATAATCGCCTAGATTACGGCGATGATGATTATCGAATGATATTTTTCAATAGACTAGATTCTTAAAAGTGATCATTTGATTTTTAGCGATACCTGTGTGTGAATTATTTGAATAAGTTATTTCTTTTATTAAAAATGTTTAACTCATTAATTTTTCTACTTTAGAATTCAGCACTAATTAATTTTTATGTACAGAAATAAGGTGATAAATTAACAATAATCATACTTTATAAACGCTATATAGCAGAAAGAGGTATTAAACTGTATAAATAAATATAATTTCTAACCATAGCAAAATTCCTAATTACTCAAAGATTAATATTGCGAATAGATGTGAGCATTATTATGAATTTAAATATTTAATATATAGTAAAAAGAAACTGCATTAGTAAAAAAAAAAAAAAATCCTTGTGAAGCAAAAACTGTTAGCTTAATGATTTGCTGAATTCATATGGAAAAATTAAATTAAAAAATCAAATAGAATATTTGAACACTATGCACATAGATTGTAACGATGCATATTTTTTAGTGGATTAGAGTTATGAAAGCATATATTCGTTTTAATGCAATACGGTATGCCTAAATCGTCAGCGCTATTACTAAATTCATTCTATTTCTACCCTATCTGTTACTGATTTAAATAAGCTTTATTTGAAAAATATTTTAACTTGAAAATAATTGGAATAAAATAATCTTTACTTTGGACATTGAAAGGTCTGACTTCAGTCGAAAAGGAATGTTGATTCCCTGCATAATCATTTCTTTGGCAATTTTAGAGATAAATAAACAGTCTGTTTAAAAATCTTTTTTTCCGTTTTTTTCTCACTGAAAAGCGTTCATTTAATTCACAAAATTTGTAATAAGTAGAGCCCGGAATTTGATGACCTAAAAAATCTCAACTAATGCCCTTAAAAAATGCCCTGAAAAAGTGCAAAAAATGCCCTTAAAAATGCTCTAAAAATGCGAAAATTGCGCTAAAAATGCCTTATGACATGACTTAAATAAAGTAAAAATATCGAACTAAAACAATGTTTTACTCTTTAAAATTATGAGTCATTTCAAAAACTATAAAGCAATGCAATACTTGTTCTACGTTCATTAAAGTTTGAAAAATATGTTTTATATCCTAAAATAACAAAAAAAGGGAAAAATATATTGGCATCAAAACATTTACATTTTGTATAGAAACTTTAATGAATATACCAACTTACATCCAATAATATTACTAAATATCAGAATTACATTGGATTATTAAATGTTTTTCGATATTTTGAAATGTAAACGAGCGTCTCTTGTCTGAAAGTAAATATTTATAACTGGAGAAGCTTCTTTCAATGTCTACTGATGTTAATAGTGCGTACTTGAAAAAGACGGTCTCACTGACAATTCTTATTCAATTTGAAAAGTTGTTGCTTCACCTGTTAGTATCCTAGAGATTTTCTTCATTGTTTGGAAGCCAGTGTTCTTCTCCAAAACTTTGTTCAATTTAGCTGCTATACTTTGTCCTATTTTTCCCCTTGCTTTTTGCAACACTCGACTCACTACATCAATATAATTTATTGCATTGCTAAGTTCGAGTTCTTGTTTCTCCAAGCTTGTAATTGTCGAGGACACAATAGCAAAGTTAGACTTGATAAATGCTAAATTTCCTTTGATTTTATCAGAAGCGAACACGTTTAGCGCTATCTTAATTGATGCAGCACCTTCTGAATCTAAACTACTGACGATAGATTTCACTATCTTAAAATTTTCACTGTAGTATACGCATGCATCCAACCAGGTACCCCATCGTGTGATTACTGGTTTAGGGGCCAAAGCTGACTAGGAGCAAATGTTTTGAAACATTCTTTGAGAGTTACAATATGAAATGTAAAATTATGAGACAAATCTTGCATTTCATGTAATAAAAATACCCCAAAAAATAATAAAAATTGGAAAAAATTAACAAAAACCTAAAAAAATGCTTTAAAATGCAAAATACGCCCCAAAATTTAAAAAAAAATGCCCTATAAATCTAAAAAAATGCTCTAAAGGACAAAAAATGTCCAAAAATGCAAAAAAATGCAAATGTCATCAAAATCCGGGCCTTAGTAATAAGTAACGATCATACGATATATAAGCGATAGCAAAACTAAAAGAGCATTGAAATAGCCTTAGCAGACGCATGATGCGTGTTTCCATTCAACACTTGTGATGGGGGGTCAATCAGGGATCGTTGTCGATTGTATCACTTTCGGGGGCTTTTTAGAGCAATTTAAATGTTTAATAACTCAATAAATAAACATTTGTTGGGGGAAAAAAACAATAAGATTTTCGGATTCAGGAGAGAATTTCCAATAAGTTAGAACTGTCAATATAAGATTTTAAGACACTGTCATCAACTACCATAGTGCTGGCGTAAAATATCCCCAATAGTAAACGGATCATGGAATTAAATAGCCTTGTCGTCGGGCTACCCGTGGGTAGTTTTCGTGGTTTTCCTCGCCATGTAACGGATTCGCTCCATCAACAAAAAATCACGAAAGCTAGTTTGTTCCAGTGCTTGATTCAGGAGTTCCCCCTTGTATTCTGGTTCAAAATTACAAGGTTAAAGGAGTTGAGCGTTAATAACCGCTTAACAGAAAAACTTGTCGGCTGTTCAACACTGGTTATAAAATAAAATGTAAGTGTATTGTGATAATGTTTGTTAAGAATGTATGTAAATGTTTTTCGAAGTGATCCAAACAAATGTGTTAAACAATTGCAACCCTTAATTTTCAGAGCAACAGTAAATAAGAAATTGAAAGAAACGATAGCTTTGGAATTGAGTTTTGTCAATTCCAGTCTCCAACTTCTCAAAGAACAACTTGCTGATCTTAACAGTTCAGTGATGCTTTATCAAAACAATAGGTAAATTACGATTTATGTACACAGTATTTAATTTTAAAAATATTTAAATTATAAACTTCAGTTTTTCGCTTTTGTTCATTAAGCTTTTATACTTAACAATTTCGATTATTTTTGGTGACTTTCTTATAAATATCTCACTTTAAATTTTTTGCTCTAGTTCCATTCCAACTATGCCAATGGTACCCTTAGGTTTAAAAGAAACGAAAGAAATTGATTTCAAAGAGCCCTTCAAGGTAAAGTATTCGAACAATGCATGATTTAATTTTAATATTTACTGTCATATTAAGTTAGTATTGATGGTATTTTTGTACTCTCACGATACAACGATCTCACATTATAACATCCATTTGCGCCCAAAATACGAGGATCGTTATACCGGGCTTCGACTGTAAATAGTTTTCTATTGCAGAAGTTGCCACTTTTATCCCACCGAAACTTTTTTTTTGTTGTTTTGTTTCATCTTTTTTTCTGGTCAGACATTGTTTTTAATGTAGATTAATTTTGTTACCTCTAGAGCTTGTGTTATTGTTCAATTGATTTTAAAAAATTTATTTTGAAAGTTATTTAGTTAAATTAATTATAAACAATTGTTGTTAACTTATGATAGAAAATATATCATCACTCACTTCTTTTGCTTATTTCTATTTTTCATTCTTAAACATTTGAAAATATTTTCAAAATATCTTTCGGTATTAAACCGATTTATTTCCGAGAATAATTTAGATTTTTTCATTTTTTTGATTAACATTTTTAGCATTAATAATGCAACTATTTTTATGATTTTAATAAAAAAAATTCGGTTTTAAAAAAACAATTGAACTTGTTTAAATTCAATTTTTACCCTACCTTAAACCGGGGCGAGTCTACCCGTTTTTTCAGTTTGTCAACTTTCAAGTGGTCAAACTTTTGTAAACATTAAAGAAAAAAGGCTTTTAATAGGTGTTTCGGAATCGCTATTTATCCCTCTTTAAAGCTGTGAAATCGATTTTAGAAAATATTAACAGTTACGCTGTTACTGTAGATTTTTATAGAACTGCTGACAAATCTCTCGTATGGGGCGAGTCTACCCATTCTACTAAAATGAATGTTAACATTGTAAATAATCAAAGTTTACTATTAAATTGTTATTTTAGTTACTATATAGGATATTTATGAAGTAAAATTCATAACTTTATTATATATTCCCTTTTTTTTATTCATAAAATAACACGAATTGAGTATTTGATCAATTATCACATTTTGATCACAGTTTTGTTTTTATAATCATTAACATTATAAAATAACATTTTTTTCTGATTATTGTTGATAAAAATAAATTAAAATTAATATTGTTATTGTTTGGCTTTTATCCTTTGGATAGCTTTTTCTATCTCAGGTGGCAATTTTTTGTAACATTTAAATCCATTTGTTTTGCGAATATAATTTCGAACCATCTGTAATAATAAATAATAATTTATTTAACTTGCATTAAATAAAAAAAGTTAATTTTGTAATATAAAAATTGAAAAAAATAGATAAAATAAACATATTTTATATTTACATTTATATTTAACCTATAAATTTTCTTATTAATGATAAATTTATCAATGCAGAATTAAAATAATATACTCAAATTCATTTAAAATGACTTAATTTTAATATAAACAAAGTTCTAAATTATATTATTATGCTTTATTAATACTAAATACGAATGGGTGGACTCGCCCCGCGAATTCTGGCTTTTTGTTTACAACAGCAAAACTTACATTCTTTTTGGTTTTTTTTCATATAAAATTAATGTAATCTTAGTCTTAGATAAGTTTATCACTTAACCAAAATGAAAATAGTAATAATAATATTATACTTACGGAGCAGCAACTAAAAGTTTGCTGATTTTCAATACAAATCTCTCAAAAGACGTTTGAACAGGTCGGTTAAAAGACACCAAATAAATAAAAACGGATCAAACTACTACAGCGCCATCTTCCTTAGAGTCTGAACTAAGTCCTCCGTCGGTAAAAATTTTTTTATTTGCAATTTAAAATAGTGAAAATTAAATGAAACTAAAATGGGTAGACTCGCCCCTGGATGGGTAGACTCGCCCCGGTTTACGGTATTAATAATTCAACTAAAAAGGTATAGCAGTTTACTGCAATAATAGACATATGATGCATAATTTAAAAATGTACCATCACTAATTTCAGTGTGAGTTTTACTGAACTGTCATTAAAATAATAAATTATCATAAACAAGTGTTAATTGGAATTAATAAGATTTAGTAAAAAAAATCTTTAGATAAAGAAAGAAAAAAATACTGGCTACTTCTTTAGCAGCACTTATAGAATTTTGTTTTCCCTCTATGTTTATTGTTATATATTCAGAATAAAAAAAAAGGCTCTTGTGACATTGCTTGTGTTTGAATAATCAAATTAGCAAAAGGAAATTTTTGTTTATAATAGGATCAATTGTAATCAGTTAATGACAATAATTATGTTGTCTTTCAAATAGGATTTCATCCTTGAACATTACAGTGAAGATGATAGTAAATTTGACAGCGCCATTCAACAACTAAATCAGATAAGGCAGGTAAGTTGAGTGGTTACCATTGTGTGACAGATTTAATTCCTTGAACATAATTGTTTGCAGGAAATTTGTTATGCTCTCATCTCATAAGTTTTCATTACTTTGCTCCAACTGTTTCTATCGTTTTTAACCCTCATGTCTGCAACTGGTTAGCCAATGTGATATTTTTCCGGTTAGGCCAATGTGATCATATTTTGCGTTTTTGACCATTTTCTTAAAGAAATTTTTGTCAACAATTTATTTTTTTATTAAAAGTCGGTATACTATTGTTGCTTATTTCAATTTCCGGTATAACATAATCACACACTTAAAACCCCGGTATAGTAATTTTGCATACTTAAAATACCAGTATACCATTATTAAATACTAAAAATACCTATCAATCATGATTACATATTTAAAATGCTGGTAAACTTTATCACATCACATACCTAAAAATGCTTAAGAAAAATTGAAAATTTAACTGCGGAATTTCCGGATCTTGTATGCTGGTTTCAAAATCGAACACTAAAAGTTCAGCTGCTCATCGCCTAAGGTTAAAATACGATATTTCATTATTTTGCACATTCTCAGGCTCATCGTGAATACTTAAGATGCAAAATATATTTAATAAGCTATCAGTAACTTTGCCCCGCTTGATAGGGACGCTTTTAAATTAGCCCATGTCAGTGTGGAGATTCTCAGTAGTCTAGTGTCAATTCTTTTAAACCAATATCAAGGTTTAAATTCCAAAATGACGGAGATTTTGAAGAATTCATCAAGAAAAGATCTAACCATCATGGATAATGACAATGGTGGTCATCAGATCTTCATAGTAATTACATTGCACTGTAACCACATTTATGCATATTGTTTTGTAAGAAACTCATTTTGTTCTTCACAAGTATTTTTTCTATCAACTAAGGTACGTTTTGGCAATTACGAATTGATTTCTCAGTGAGGGACTGAGGCTGATTGCTAGACGTATTTAGCTCAAAATATTTATATTTTTGTATGCAGGTGTTGATAGTTGAACAAAATAGAAAAAAAAAGAGATAGAAGTCGGTTCATTAATCACCCATTATATATATAAATAATTGTAGATTTCCTCATGATTCAAACAAACAATTCTATTTTCAGGCTGTCAGGACGCCTTCCAGAGATGCATCTGGAGTAAAAATGTTGTTTCAATACTACAATCTCCTCTATTTTATCGATAAAAGATTTTTTGCATCTCACAGAAACTTGGGACTTCATTTTGAGTGGTAAGAGCAATATAAACTCATTGATTTGTATTCTATGTATTTTATTCTTTCTTATTCTGTTATAAAACTGAAAATCGATAAATGTTTAAATTTGTAATAAGTAAATGAGAATAAGATAACAAATTGGTAGCTTATTTCCAAATTTTAAGAAGCTTTTGTTCTCTTTTAGGTTTGATAGTTTAACTGGTTTACCAAGTATGCAAAAGAGCATCGCTTTTGAGAAAGCTAGTATTTTATTCAACATCGCAGCGTTATACACGCAAATCGGTGCCAAACAGGTGAGTCCAATGTATGCAGGTTGAACTCTTGCTTACAAATATGCTTTCTGTTTTCGAATAATATCTTGTTACTTTTAATCACTGCTTTTAAGACACTTTCTTAGGACTTGTTTTTTGTAGAGTTTGTTCCAACTCAAAACTGTATGAACTGTATGTTCGCCATGTTATATACTTTACTCTGATACTTATACTGATGGTTCATGTCCTATAAATATACTGCGTTAGAAAAGCACAGTTCGCGATTTTCCGCTTAAGAAACCAGTTAATTTTCTTCCTCTCGAATTTTAAAAATTAGTTACAAAGTTCGCACGTAGATGGCACTGCAGAAAAATCTATAAAACAGCGTTTTCAAAATAATCATCATTTTAAGCAAATACAAGTGAAGTCAGGAGCATGAAAAATTAGACTCTGACAATATGCAGAAAATAATGTTCTACAGTTCCCAGTCAGCAGCACCATTTGCTGTTGACGAGGAAGAGTTCTATTTCAAACAGAATGCAGCTAACCATACATTTCTCTCTTTTTCTTATTGTTTTTTTTAAAAAAATTTCTGTCATTTTGAGACACAATTGGTTTTTCAAAATATGTTTGTCTTGTCATACCTACTGGTATTTTGCAAATACAAACGTCCAAGAAAAAATATTTGTTAAGTCTTTCAAGTTTTCTTTTTAATCTAATTTACCAAAACTGTTATCAATAGTTTTATATCAGTTACCTACTCTGAAAAATCGGTTCGATTTTCCTTCTCGTATGTATCGGTCTAGCTAGTTGTACCTGTTTCAAGTTTTCATCTCTAATATTCTAAGTATTATCATCATTTTAATTCTTGCCATTTGCACCGGCGCTTTTGGCATCCATCGATTTTAAATCATGCTTTTCATTATCTTAATTTTTAGCTGTTTAACTTTTAGCTTACATTGACTTTTAGTGAATGTAATGGTTCATCATTACTTAGTCTAGCCATTTTATGTATATATTCATTGCTTTGAACATTTGCCTTGATTTTAATTTCCTTCAGACTTTTACCTATTTTGAATGACAGCACTGACTTGTTCTATTGTTACTTTAAGCAAACCTGTTCTCATTGCATAACAGAAAGTGACCTGACACATTCATAATTGTATTACTTAGACTCGAACTCGACTTCTTACGCACTTTTGAAGCATTTTTTGATTGTCTTCGTTTGCCACCACTCTATGTTCTTACCATTTATGCTGATATCAACAAATATTTAACTCCCCTGGGGGTACTTATCTTTAATTACAACAGAAAGATCTCTAAGAGGAACATTTTAGAAAATGACCTTCGTAGGAATATCGAATCATGTCCTGTTGATGACACTTTTTTACCTATGCTTTCACAGCCCATATATTCTTTGACCATAGCGTATGCATAAATATTTTTAGAATAATAGCTGACGGTTCAAGTATAAGAATTCTCTTGTTTCCTGGTGGCCCAGTCCCTCTTCATTTGACAAAATCGAGAAAGAAGCTGGAACACTGTTATAGATAATTAACTTATATTGCAAACATTGAAACTTATTATGCAAACTTATATTGCAAACATGTAGCGCGTATGAAAAATGAGTAACAAATATTTAATAAAGTTTTTTTAAAATTAATTTGTTTCCTAACTTCAGGATCGAACAAAGAATGAAGGCATGGACGCTGCTGTTGATAGTTTTTTGAGAGGAGCTGGAATCTTCCACTTCTTGAAACAGAATTTTAGCAATCCACCCAGTACTGATCTGTCTCCGGAAGTGTTAGATATGCTGACTCACCTGATGCTTGTAAGTATTAATCAATGATCCTTTTGTTTTCAATGATTATATCATCTGTGTCAATGAAATCATTAGTGATTTGCATCCATAAATTAAATCATAAATGTTCATAAAGATTAAATTAGATTACTCGAAGTAAATCGAAAGTTACGTATGCAGAGCATTGATAAACTGAGCTCTTCAATAAGTGAAGAGTAAATAAAAATTAGATAATTGTTTTCCTCTTAGAATATTGTTTTCCTTCTTGAGACAGGAAAAACAAAGTTTTACAAAATTTCGATTATTTTTTTAACTAAACTCATGTTTATGAAAATTGCAACACCATGAAGGACTTACGCGAGTGAGCTGAAATTTTCAGGAAATGCAAAGTAGAGCATAATATGCAAATGATTAGAATTTCAGATCCGTAGCGCATGCGTATGCTGAGCAGCACCCTCTGAACGGCGGATGGATTCGAATAAATAGACGGCTGTAGCGAGGCGTTTATGGTTATCGGTGGTTATCTGCTAGTGGTAAACGTTAGCTCAGACGTTACTTATGCCTCTTCGACGAAGGAGAGCGGAATTTCAACAACTTGCGGAGTTTGAAAGAGGGAGAATCATCGGCCTTCGTGAAGCTGGATTGTCTTAGTCAGTAACAAAAAAAACTGACTAGACTGTCAGTAACAAAAAAAAAATTTTTGCTTATGAAGAAAAATTTTAAACTGTCTTCATCTTAAAAGTCTTACTTATTGAAATCATATTCAGAGTGTAAAAATATTTAAAACTACAGTGGCCCACCTAATTATTGCAATTATGTCTGTCAATTTAAATGACCGAAAAATTATATCTAAGGTGGATAAATAATAAAGTAGTATTAATTTAACGAGGAAGTCGAATCGCAATTGTATTTATCTGATGTTCAAAACCATAAAATAGTTTCTGAGAAGTAAGAGCAAGTATAGAAAATAATAGTAAAATAATTTGATAATAGTTATCTTACGGTAAGCAAAACAGCATGGCAAACTAATATTTGAATTGACAGTTCTAATCCGTTTATGATTAAGGGAAATAACTGCTTTTTGAAAAACAATCATCAAATACGCAGTTTAAGTTCGGAAAAAAAACGGTAATTTTTTGCTGCTCGCGTATTACGATTAAGAACAGAAAAAAATCTGTATTTATCTTAAATATATATTTTCTGTAGAAATTTACAGTTATTTTTCAAATTTTATTATTTTCCAGTTAATATCTAATGTCAAAATTTATTGCCTTTATTATGATATTCCAGTAATTTTTCTTTCTTATTTTTCTTCTTAGTTTTTGAAACTTTTTTCTTATGATGGTTTGATTTCTTTTCTTTTTTTTTCAGGCTCAAGCAAGAGAGTGTTTATTTGAGAAACTTGTTTCGGACACTGAAAAACGTAATTTTTCACAGTGCCTCGATATTGCTCAAGAAGCGGCTCAGGTAATCATAATTTTTCTTCTTCTTTATAATTGAAGAGCTTGGACATTTTAGATCATTTGGAAAAATCATCTTTAGAATATACTAAGTGTAAAGATATATGAATTGCTTTCGAACTGCAACTGTAGTTATTAAGGTAATGTCTAGGTGAAGTAGAGTGGCTACGCATTACAGCTCCACTCGATTGAAAGTTTTATATCTTCTGGAGAAAAAGTGAGTGCTTTAGGTCTTTGAGGTATGAGGAAGAAGAGAATTATTAAGTTGTAGAACATCATCGATTTGACGCCTTTTTACATAGTAAAGACGAGTGCATTGGATGTTTGAAAGTTTCATCAGTGTAGCGAAAGGACTTTTTAAAAAATAAATAAATAAATAATAATAAGCAGATATTACAAAATATCTTTATTTTTCATATACTTATAAATATATCAAAATAGATAAAGACAATAAAGCAATGACTATGAAGAAGAAAAAAGATATTTTTTAAAATTTAAGTTTATTTTCTTCCCTAGAGCGTTTCACCACGTCAAAATTGTGGAAATTCCGAATAAGTAATTAATGCTTTTCAAATGTTCTTTATTTAGTACTAGCTGAATACAAGATCTTCGTGCGTGTTGAAAGAAAGTAAATTAGCAATAAATCGTTTACGAAATCAAGCACAAAACGGAAAGACATATGCTGACGAAATTAATAATAATAAAATGTAGCTAAAAATGTAGAGAAGAGATGAAAAATAATAAAAATTAATAAAAAGAGAAAAAAATTAAATACTTTTTTAAAAAAATTAAAAGCTGAATTTTGCGGATATAATCGTGCGAGCTGATGAAGAGAATATATCTTTTCATTATTTTGTTTTCCGACTTTTTAATATTTTTTTTAAAACACTTTATTATTTTCCATCTCTTCTCTACATTTTTAACTACATTTTATACACTTGAAGCTTACGCGCAGTAAATAAAACTTATTAATTTTCTTCTTTTTTTCATATATATATATAAATATATATATATATATATATATATATATATATATATATATATATATATATATATATATATATATATATATATATATATATATATATATATATATATATATATATATATATATATATAATATTTAGAACACTTTAAATTTTTGAAATTTTGGTACGACTGTTCCTTTTCCCTACCACAAATAACATTTTTTCAATTATGTGTAAAAAAAAAACAATTATTTACAATGACAAAAATTAAAACATGATAATGCAATTTATCTGTTTAGTCAACTAAACAGAAAGAAAAATGAAATATATTTATATAACTATTCTACTAAAATTTTCAAAACTTTTTTCACACAAAAATATACAAATTTTTTATGCGAACGAACTGGCAAACAAGTGTCATTTAATCAGAATGTAAGATTCTGTGTGGTTAAAAATATACACTTTTTATGCGAACGAACTGGCAAACAAGTGTCATTTAATCAGAATGTAAGATTCTGTGTGGTTAAAAATATACACTTTTTATGCGAACGAACTGGCAAACAAGTGTCATTTAATCAGAATGTAAGATTCTGTGTGGTTAAAAATATACACTTTTTATGCGAACGAACTGGCAAACAAGTGTCATTTAATCAGAATGTAAGATTCTGTGTGGTTAAAAATATACACTTTTTATGCGAACGAACTGGCAAACAAGTGTCATTTAATCAGAATGTAAGATTCTGTGTGGTTAAAAATATACACTTTTTATGCGAACGAACTGGCAAACAAGTGTCATTTAATCAGAATGTAAGATTCTGTGTGGTTAAAAATATACACTTTTTATGCGAACGAACTGGCAAACAAGTGTCATTTAATCAGAATGTAAGATTCTGTGTGGTTAAAAATATACACTTTTTATGCGAACGAACTGGCAAACAAGTGTCATTTAATCAGAATGTAAGATTCTGTGTGGTTAAAAATATACACTTTTTATGCGAACGAACTGGACAACAAGTGTCATTTGATCAGAATTTAAGATTCTGTGCGGTCAAAGGGGTTATTTACTTGATGAAAATCTGTATTCCTGGATGGTTAAATTTATCATGAGCAATTTGCAGAAGTTATAATCTCAACGAAAATGGAACAACTATTTTAGTAAAATTTTTCTTACGTACACATAAAACATTATTGACATCAGCAAAATTACCTTGTAAGTTATCTTTCCTTTGAGCTTCGCTTATTTCACTCAATTTTAACAAATGTGAAACATGAACATTATTATTTTTACTATCATTTTTTAAAAGTGAATGTGTTGCATCTCTCGAAAGCCAATCAGCTTCAAAATTAGTAGAACCTTTTGTGTATTTAATATCATATTCATACATACTTAACAATAATGACCATCTAAATAATCTACTTTTTAAATTTTTAACATTCTTTAGCCAAACTAAAGCAGCATGATCAGTATGTATGATGAATTTTTGGCCAAACAGGTAATGATGGAATTTATTTAAAGAATCTACTATAACAAGACATTAAAGTTCTGTAATTTCATAGTTTTTTTCATAGTCCCTTAAGGAATGAGAATGAAAAGCTACAGGATGCAATACACCACATTCATCTGTCTGTTTTAACACTGAACCAATACCAACTAACCATGCATCAACAAAAAGATGACATACATGATTAGGATTAAAAATTTTCAAAATTGGTTTACAAATAATAGCATTTTTTGAAACTTCAAAAGATTCTTGATATTTTTCTGACCACACGCATTTTACATCTTTCTTTAACAAGTTATTCAAAGGATACCGAATGTTTGCATAAATATCAATAAATTTACTGTAAACATTTATTGATGCAAGAAATCTTTGCAATGATTTCACATTTTTAGGGGGTATTAATTTTTTAATTACCTCAATATTATGGTTATCGGGTGATATAATCCCATTGCTTATTTCATATCCTAAAAATTCTATTTGTTTTTGCAAAAATGAACATTTTGAAAGTTTTAATTTCAAGTTTTCTTGTTTACAAATATCAAAAATCCTCTTAAGATGGGTTAAATGTTCATCATAAGAATTAGAAAATATAATGATATCAACAAAATAGTTTGTAGCAAATTCAATTTTATGTTTATTTAAAATTCTACGAATTGTACGTTGAAAAATGCTTGGTGCATTCTTCCAGCCAAAAGGTAATCTTAAGTATTCAAATAGACCATTGTGAGTAGTGAATGCTAATTTCTCAGTATCATCAGGATGAATAGGATCATAACGATATCCCATGGATAAATCTATTTTAGAATAATAACTACTATTAGACAATTTTTCAATTAAAGACTGTATAAAAGGTAGAGGTTCAAAATCTGTTTTTGTAATTCGATTTAATTTCGTAAAGTCAACACGTAAACGACTCTTTTTATTTTCATCTTTTTAAAAGACTAAAGTTACAGGGGCAGCATAAGGGGATGAACTTTTTTTTGTAATGTTACTTTTTAACAATTCTTCTATCTGTAAATCCATTTCTCGTTGTTTTTTTGGGGATGTTTTCTAAGGCCTTAGAGATATAGGTGAATCTGAAGTTAAGCTGACTCTCTTTGGTTCCATTCTGATTTCTCCCACATCATGTTTATGTTTTACAAAAATATCATCATAACTTTTTAAAATTTCTTTTAAGTTCACATTTTCTATTTTGCTCTCATTTTTTATTTTTTCGTCGATATTGACCTGATAATGTATGAATCCATTACTTAGATCTATCTTCGAATCATTTGAGATTTTTGGACATTCTTTCTTTTTCCTATTTTTTCCTTTTTTTTTATTTTTGTTACCCTTTACATTATTTTTTTCAATGTTTACTTTTACTGAAACATCTTTAACTTTTATTTTTTCACCATTTTTAACCTTAACATTTTGAGAATTTTGCTGTCTAATGTGCAAAGATAAGTTGTCACTGTTAGAATTATCAGAGGTGATCAGTCTCTTACCAAATTGAGTAACAACTGGCCCGACACAATCAATAAACAAACAAAAATCTTTACAAGTTTGCAACCCTAATAAATAATATGATAAATCAGTATCAATTATAAAATACTTAGCTGAGTTAACAATTTCGCCTATCTTAAGGGGAAACTCACAAATTTTGTTAAGTGTTAATTGTCCTTTTGTTTGAGTAACATTTAATTCTTCACATTTTTTAATAGGAATATTTAATCTTGACACAAAATCTTTTGGTATTATATTCAATGTTGACCCGGTATCAACATTCAATAATATCTCTTTGTTTACATTCTCATTTTTATTTTGTTTTGATTTGGACGTCCCTTTTGGTATTTATTTTCTACTTTATATCCATTTAGGTATTTATTTTCCGCTTTATATCCATTTAGGTATTTATTTTCCACTTTGTATCCGGATATTGTTAATTGCTATTGCTTATTTGTCATAGTTTGGACGTTCCCTTCAACCACATTATTAGGGTTGTTTACACACGAGGAGCCCATGTGAAATTGATTCAAAAGTCCTTTCTTCGAGCATTATTTACATTGGTTTATTGGGTTCTCCTATGTTGTATGATGTATTTTGGGTTTTGTCACATTCAGGGTTACATTTTTATTTTTAGGACAAGCCGGGGTTTTATGTCCTGGTGCATTACACTTAAAGCTCTTAATGTAATATTTAGGGTTTTCTATTTTCTTCATATATGGTCCCTCATTATTTTGAAATTTATTTTTGTCTAAGTCACTTTTTATTTTTTCATAAATTTTAAGTTTTTGTTTAAATTCAGAAAGATTATTGGTTCCATAAAGAATTGATTTATTATTTGTTTGGTCTGGTATTCCTTGAATTATATAAGTGATTAGAGCTAAGTCATCAATTTCACTTTGAGTAGCAACTTCTTTCATTTTAAGGAAATACTCTTGAAGAGTTTCATTTTACCTTTGCTCTCTTTTTTGCAACATCGCATGTATTTCTGCACTATTGCAATTAAGTCCAAATTCTTCAAGCAGAAGAATTTTTTAATTTTTCATGTGAATTTAAACAAATTTCACTTCTAATTAATGTTGATGCATTACCCTTTAAACAACTTTTTGCAAATAAAAATTTTTGCATATCCGAAAGTGAAAATAAATTAGCATGAGTTTCAAAATTTTCAAACCAAGAATTAATATTCTCATGTGTATCTCCTTTAAACATAGGAGTAACTGCTTCAATGTCAGAAAAATTAACTATTAATTTTGTTTATGGTTCTCTGTTATTTACATCATTATTAGAACTTTGATTATAGGATACCATATCTTTATTAATACAACCTTTAGTACAGGCAGAACTTAAATTAACTTGCGTAAATTGATTTACACAAGTTTTGGTAAATGTGGTTCAAAATCAGTTTGAGTTTGTTTACATTCAAACTGACTAATTTCATCCTCATCTTCAGAGGGATTTTCAATTACTATAGAATTTTTTAAATAATTAAAATCTCATAAACTAGTTCAAATATGTTTTGCAATTTCTTTTTAATTTTCCTCACTAGAAATCTTTTAGAATGTCTGTAATTTTGACTAATTCCGAAAAATTAAAAGTGTTACAAATTTCTTTAAGTTCGTTTGAAAATTCTTGATTGTTAGGTTCAAAAGAAAATTCTGAAAAATTTAGTCTTTTATTACGATTTAACCGTGAAAAATCATTTGGAAATAAAAGTTTGAATAATGACTTAATATCATTTGCCGTCACTAGTTTAATGGACGTTTGAACCACATTTCTTTCTTTCAAAAACATTTTAAATGCACTATAAGTAACAATATTATATTATAATTTTTTAAAAAAAAGCAAGGTAAACATGCGAAATGCAATTCAACCATTAATAATATTCTATTGATTAAATCTCATAATGAAAATCTCAGATCACTACTCATATCTAATGTCAATAAAATATGTAATCATAAGATTGAGAAAGAAAAATATGAGAAAAAAAATATATCTACAGTGTACTCTTCCTTTACTTTGCCAACACTTTTCTTCAACCTTCATGATTTATACTCGTGCACAAAATAGTTGTTTTCACTTTTTTTTTCACGAACAACTCTTGTAAGAAACTAATTCATATTTGAACAAAAGTGAAATCTCTTCCAACTTGCATGCACCAAATTCCTCTAAGCACTAAGAACTCTGTAGGGTCATCGGTCAACTCTATGGATGGGACACACATCAAATGGTTTCCGGGATATCAAGCTCCCTTCTACATCGGCATTCCAGTAGCGACGAAGGTAGTGGAAAAGACGGGGTGTGATTTCCTCCTTCAGCACCGATTAAGCGATTTTTTTCTCCCGGCGTGTGCGATGGGGATAGGGAAACTTCAACGCAGCAGCCAGCCAGCCAGACGATAGGCCTAAGATTCAAATGTACTAACACTGGTTTTCTTCAAAAGGTTTCCTCCGCAAAGCAAATCCTGCTAGGCTTGTAATAGCAGGGCTGCATCCCTGTTATCATTGGTAATGCTTAGCTCAAATAATTCAATCGTGCACCAATTATTCCTTCATTAGTTTTATTTACGGGTAGGCTGGTGGCTATAACATTTCACATTTACTCTCCACAAGGGAGGGGGTAGACAAAACTCCGGATGGCTCCAGCAGATCTTACATGGAACACATCATAAGCAAGAGTCACACAAAAACAATCGCTCCTGCTTTAAATACTGACAGAAAATGAGGTGAAAAGTCTCAATCGTCGCATACCTTGAAATCCTACGCATTAAGGAAAATCATGTAATGCTTCCTAATATGGAAATGAAAGAGGGAAAGATTCTAAAAATAACTCCTTTGAAATATGAATCTAATTATTATTCATTGGTATGTTTTCAACCTTGAAGTTCCAAAATAGAGTATCTCTACACCTATTCTTTACCAAAGACATTTTATGAAAAGAGTTTTAATGTTTTCATTAATACAAAAGTATTTATAATTTTTGTATTATATATGTATATATATATATATATATATATAAATAACACAATGCATGCCTAATGCATATATAGTAAGCATTATGCAATGCATAACTTCTGAGCATGTTTGCACAACACGTGTTTTATTTTGTTCTGTTCAATAGAATTATAATTTTTATTTTTGTAAAAACATTTAGGTTTCTGAAGTATACAGACAGTTATATACGCTTCTAAGTTCTACTGCCATTAAAGACTGTGTACCTAATTCTTGGGGCGGCCTGATGCATGTGAAAACAGAACATTATTCATCTCAATCTCATTATTATGTTGCCCTTGCTCTCATTTCATATGGTGGTAAGATTATTTAATTGCATTAGTTTCAATTAATTGACAATGTCATTCGTTGTTACTGATAAAGTATTGTGTGGTTTTTTTTTAGAGGATTTCAATACAAATGCGCAAGAAAAGCTTGAACATCTTCATATTGAAATTAAATCTAATGATCGTAAAGATGCCATACGTACTCCCCGTAATGCCAATGAAAGGCTTCGATTAGGTAAGCACTTTGAAGTGTAACAAAATAAATAAAAAAATAATAAATAAATGAGCAATCGTAATTTAAATATGTTATCACGAAAGTTTTCGGGGTGTGTTCTTTTAAATACTTCAGTGAAGTTGATATCTTGAAAAATGATATCTTTTTAAGGTTTTGGAAGTAATTTTAATTTTACAAAAATGACTTTATGTTCGGAAATTTAACATTTAAGTTGCACACGGAAATTTTTTGGAATGATTTCTTCTTTTTTTTTTTATTTATTTTTTTTTTTTTAAATTTTTTTTTAATTTTGAGAGGCTTTTTTGATCTTATGAAAAGTTGTAACAATTTCAAATAACTCTGAATTTTGATTCCGTGATATTATTTTGGATACATAAACTTTTGACACAATAAGTTTTTGTGTGATGTTATATTGAAGATAATATAACGTTCTGATATTACATGAAGTATTTTTTTAATGTAAGATGTAACAATTTCTATATGCTTTGAAATATATTTATGTGATGTTATTTCAGAAAATAATGTTTTAATGATACACGATTTAATAATACATGTCATCAATTTTTTTGTTGTTGCAACATATACTTTTGTGACGATCTTGTCAACTGAGCTTATGATGTGAAATTGGGTGGGGGAAAAAAAGATTATTTTTTTCTGAAATTTTGCAGTTGTGTTTTACGTGAGTGTTCCAGCTTAACAGATGCTTAGTAATTTTTTAATGCTTAAATGCCACAATTTTATTTTCTTATTAACTTATTTGCATAATTTAACGTGTTGAGTTAGCTTTTTGAATTTATCAAGATTGATTTGTAAAATGATTTATAAAACTTTGGACGAATATTAGATGATGGTTTAAGATGCCTTCTCTTGCAATTTAATTATATATATTATTTTTTACTGTTCAGGTCGTGCACATTTACACCATAGCATTACAACGCACGAAGAAGCCCTGAGGACGTACAGAATGTGCCGACAGCTGCAATTAATTGACAGTCTTTATGATCTTCTACAGAAAACTAACGAGAAATCCCTCACACTTCTCTCAAAACTTATTGACGATGTTGACCAGTTCCAAGATGTCTTTGAACCACCAGCAATAAGAGGTAATTATGAAAGAAAATATTTTTACTGCACGTACTGAGCAAAACTTTTTACACTGTAAAAATCATAAACATTATATTTTTTTCAGCTTCGACAAAATTTCAACTGAAGTTGACGGATCCTGACTTTAATCAACACAAAGCAGTCGACTTATTTAAAGCACTGGTAAGTATTGTTCATACTAGTAGATGTTTTCAATAACTATTATCAATAATATCGATACATATTTTTCTTTTAAAATTAAATTTTCTGCTCTCGATTATTTAATGTATGATTTTTTGTTTATTTAATTTAATAATTAACGAAAAAAAATTTATATTATAATATAAAAATTTTTACATCCTAATATTTCTCTAGAAATATAACAAAAACTTAAAAGATTAAATAATATTAAAAGAACCAAATTTTCGACCTCTTTCCATTTTGAGATTTTAAATTATACAATATTCGAAAAGAAAGGATATTTCAGGAAAGAAATACTTTTGAGTGTTTTAGCAAAACTTAATTCATGACATTACTAATTAATAAGCGTACTTAAAATCATTCATTCATATATCATTTTTATAAATGAAAATGCTATCATTTGATCAAAAGATTCAATGTGTCACTTTTACGTATTTATTTTATTTATTGTATGTCAGAGATGTGGCTGAAACCAGACGTCCAAATTAACATGGCCAACGGTATCTCACCCGTTGTGGTGGTCCTGAAAGAGTGGATACCACTTCTGGAGAACGCACTAGATCTGCTCAACGGGAAGACTGATTGTGCAGCTCATAGGAAATAAAAAATAAATATCAGAGATACGTGGCAGATAAACATATTCAGGGTAGCCACAAGTGACTAAAATGCGACTATTTGCAACTATTTTCAACCTGAGGCCACTATCGCAACTTCTTGTTTGCCTGAAAAGGCTAAAAAAACAACTTTTTTCATGAAAACGAGACTATTGGGAGACTTTTCTTAACTCCTAACGACGTTTTTAGCTTAAATTGGGTTGACAACCTGCGGCCCGCAGAAGCTTCTGAACACGATGATTTTTTTCCACAATTTTATTTCTTGAAAAAATAAAAATTTTGAATGAAAATTTTGAATTGCAAATTTGAAACATTCATTTTTAATGCTCTCAATTTGCACTGATTCCCATGTAAGTTTACTTTGTTTCTCGATTACCTTTTCAACAGTTTTTGCTACAAAATTCCGCATGATTTTATGCTAATTCTGCATGATTTTATGCTAAATCAATTATTGATAAAAGGTTAAATTTTTTAGAAAAAGTATTTTTTTGAATGAATTCTAGTCATTAAAAGTATTTAATTTTCTGCAAATATACTAATTACATAAAAATTTAGGGCCAGAATACTAACGTTCATGCATTAGGCTACTAAAAGCAACTATTTTCTTCATTTTTTTTCTGTGGCAACCTTGCATATTCTATTTTGTTATACTTGAATTGTTTTGTTATCACACTTGAATTCGTTTTTATTATACTTTAGTTGTACTTGAAATATGCTATTATTGTTTCATAGGGACCTTTAAAGTTTTTCTCTGCCAAGAGACATTGGACTGCCGCACGAATAGTGGAACTTAAAAAATCAAGTGATGATTCAACATTTGGGTTCAGTGTTAAGGATAACTCACCAGTTGTTGTGACAAGAGTTGAAATTGGTGGCATTGCAGAGGTACATTATTATTTCAAATTTACGTTTCTAAAAGTTATTTTTACTTTGTACATTTTATACATCTTTTGTAATTGTCTTTCGTATTTTATTAGTTCTAACCATAATATTAATATTTAATAAATAATATCGTAATATTAATATTTTATAAACAGCTATAGTATAAAACTATAGCTGTTAAAACTGTAGCTGTTAAAACTGTAGCTGTGAAATAGATGACTTATTATAAAGGGTTAAAAATATACATAATGCTAAATTTCTGATGGTTATGCTTGCCTACAAGAATATTCCAAATCAAGAGTGCTCAAAACATAATTTTAATAATTCAAATAAATTAAGTTACAAATCTTATTGGGGGGGGGGATTTCAGATTTCCTTAATTAATTTCAATTCGAATCGCGAATCCTATATCAAAAAAATTTTTTTTTTAAATTTTGAAAAGTAATTTTTAAAATAATTACTTTGCGTGAAATAAACATACAGAAAAAACACTTGTAAATGAAAGTGGAATTATGTGGTAGCTTTGTTTTATTTATTTTTTGTCTCATTTCGAAACTTAGAACTAGAAATTAGCCTAATGGTATGAATTAGACAGACCATAAAGCTATTTGTTATTTTGTTTTATAACCAGCGTTAAACAGGCGATCCTTAGATATGCGACTCTACCAATGTTCGACCCTTGTAGTATCAAACCAAATCCAGAAGATAAGAGCACTACCAGGTCAAGTTTTATGATTTTTGGGTGAAAATGATCCCCAGTTCCGTTACGTGGAGAGGAAAACCTCAAAAAACGTAAACCTTGATAGTTAATCCGACATCAAGGAAACTTTAATCCATGATGGGATTGGAATAACCCACTGGGATATTTTTCCATAGCATCGTTATCTGTGCTAATCGAGAGCAATATACGAGACTATAGTTATCGTCGGGATTCGAACGAAGGGCCATTGATTGGAAGACGAGCGTTCTGTCCCCGATCTTTTGAATAGGCCGATTACTTAGTCAATCTTTTAGAATAGATAGGGGCTTACAATTTTATTCCATTTCACTCATTCATAAAATTAAACTTAAATTTAAAAGTTTTGATAAGGACCTTATGCACGTAAATTTTGCTATACATATGTTCGTTTAAGCTGAATTTTTGTAACAATAACCTCTTTCTGATTGTGTTGAAGTTGCTAAATGTGGATTTAAGGCAATGCTGCAGATTCACCTAGTTGTTGTTGTTACTAATGCCACTTACCAATACCAACAAGCTTGCAATGGGAATCCAAGCGATTATAAGGCAAAGGGTGCGTTTCTTGTTTTTCAGTGGCTCTATGTATGGCCAAGAATGCTTCTTCAGCCACACACACGTCACATCCCGTTTTACAGGGCGAATGTATTCTCATACACATTTCGCAATTTTGACCAGAACCAGAGAATGATCAATCTCCAATTCAGTACTCCCAGAGGTATTGATTTGTTATGGGAACTTGAACGACTTTGTGACCCCGACAAATTTAACAAAAACCAGTCACCATTTAATACGCGGGAAACCTTCGGCCAGTGGGATTCAAACTCTCGTTCTCCCGAACACTAGTCCAGCGTCCTACCAACCAAGCTATCCCATCCTCAGATTCATCTAGTATATTCTGCAACCAGAGAGAGCGCTATACCGAGGGAGATACCCTTCTCGGCAAATGAATTTTCATCTACATAAATGATTTCAAATTTACAGTTGAGAAAAAAGCTAAATCCTGAGTAAGTCATTAAATTTCAAATGTAGAAAAAAATTCAAAATATCAAACTGAAAACAAATTATGGTAAGATTGCGCTGTAGGGAAATAATTATGCAATAAATTGTTATCATTTTGATATTTTGAAAACCTTTTTTCAACATTTAAAACTTCGTGGTTGCATCATCTTTTGCGTGACAGCCCGGGTGGGCCTTGCTCTTCTCGAGAATTCTCTTTCTTCCCCGCAACGCTTCTTCGTGGTTTACTCTAAGTTTATATGAACTCACTTTTCTCTAAACTAACAATGGAGGTTAAACAGAATTTGTCATGAAAATTTCCACCCGAGGTAATAGCCAAATAGCGCCCTCTTAACACTTACTTTCTATCATTAAAATTTGCGAATTTCAAAAAACTTGGTGAAATAAATGAATATTGTGCAGTTGAGCTGGCGTCTCTTTTCCGAGAAATGTCTTTTCTTTTTTCAAAAATGTTCTTTGTAACATTTTTTTTAAATTTCCTTTAAAATAGGGTTGTGGACTGAAAGAAGGAGATTATATCACAGCAGTGAATGATGAGGACACGAAATGGACGACGCATGAAGAAATGGCAGAATTGATAAGGAATGCTGGCAACACCATCACTCTCAAAGTTGTGACGCCCATGAACTGGAAGTATTTACACTCTAGGGGAGCAGCTGGAATGTCTATTTGCTCAAAATCAACATCATCTAGTAGTTCTGGTTTCAGTTCTTCTTCAAGTCGCAATCCTAGTCCAGTAAGTAGATACTAAATCAAGTCCATTTTTTTTTTTTTGACGGTAGCCATCAATAATTTCATCATGAACCATTATCATTTTGATGATAAGTAACCATCAAAGTAGGAATTCTGATTGATGGTCCAACATATAAGAATAGCAGTTTATTTTGATGGTTTGTTCATGTTGAACCATAAGAAGTTTCCATCCTAATTTCTTAGAAATCAAAATTTGGAACGATCATGAACCACCATCACCTCGGTGTAGGAATTCAGGCTGATTTATGATGAGTCATCATAAAAAAATGATTGTATATTCCTGCTGAACCATCAAGAATTATTATTCAACCATCATGGAAATGCATTGCTGTACCATTATGAGCCATCACGAATTTCCATCTTAGAAATCCAATGTTTGAGCCATCATGAACAACCATCATCCTAATGTAGGAATTCGGACTGATTTATAATGGTCCGAATTAAAATATCAAATTGTTTTGATGGTATATTCCTGAGAATCAACAAATAATCCCATTAAACCATCATGGATTGTTGGTCCAGGAGAATCAAACTTATCTTGATGGTTAACCGTATTAAAGTAGCATTTTCCATCATGGAATGATTGCAGTTTGTTGGTATATCAAAAAGCATGAACTCATAATGGAAAATGCTGGATGATGGTGATCATCAACTGATCATCATGAATCGCACTGAAACCAACATAAGCCATCGAAAACTTTGTGATGAGACCATCAAGAATTTCGACTTGGGTTTTGTTAGGACGTTAGCCACTCAACCGACTGTTCCCGTCAACAACTCTTATGCCAGACAGTTGCGTTAGCTAGATAACTTATTGTACAACAGACATGTTTACTCGACAAGTATTCATTTTCCTTTACAACAGGATTGCCCGACACTACATTTGCCCAACTAATTTCCTGAAAGTCTACTTTTTATAAATATGTTTTCAATTGATCAATATAGTTTCGTTATTTTTCGCTATCGTTTACGTAATATTTGTAGATATTTATAAAATTTATTTTATAAATATCTATAAACTATTAGATATCAAACTATAAATTATTTAAATTATTAGATATTTATAAAATTTATTTACTTATGTTGTATTATTTATGCCTAATATAGTATAAGTATTTTTATTTTCAAATTAATGATTGTTTTGATCAACTGTATTTGTCAATCAGTTTGGGATTTGAAATGAAAATTATTTGAAAGTGCAAATATTTTGAAATTTCATGACTCTAACTATTGCACCGATTTCGTTTCGAAAAAAAAAAGAGATAGAAGAAATAAAGGAGAAAGATACTTTACAATTGTTCTCGTTTTATAGACTACCTAAAGTTTATCAACGGTGTGAATGGTTTTTTATAAAACAAGAAATAAAATCAAAGGAGAGAAAGTATACAATTTAGTGAATCCATGAATTGATATATTGGCGAATGAGAGAATCAGTGACTTGACGAAATAGCGACTTGAATCAGCTTATAAGCGAAAAAAAAGTTTATAAAACACATAATAATTTGTCGACATCTTCGATTTTTTCTCCCTTAATTATTCTTTTACTCTCCCTTTAGGTTGGAAGTGTGAATGGTAGAGATTGTGACAAAAGGGGTAGTTGGAACCCTTTTAGAAGAAGGAATTCAAAAGATCCTCTGGAATCTAGCTACATAACAAACATATTATACAGATAATATTATCATAAGTGATCCTTTGTAAATATTTCTTCTGCGTATGCCATAAACTGATTATAATAAGTCATTTATTGTTATGTATGTATCTGGCGATGCTATAATCTGTGTGAGGCTATGTTCTCTTCAATCAAGAAAACAGTATGGATTCTCGAAACTCAAATGCAGAGTGTTCCTTAAATATCGCACTTAATATATATTTTTAGACTCCCTGTCGAAAATGAAGTTAAGAAGTACAAGCATTAAGGGTCACAAAACAATATTTAAAAGAACAAAAATGTGGAAAGCGGGTATAAATTTTTTTTTTTGATTGTGGGTTGAAATTTGAAAGTGTTTCCAATAATCTCCTCTTAAACCATCTCAGTTTCCTTGTGGAATCAAACATTATTTTAACTCCGCTTTTCTCACTTGTGGTTTGACAAGTATTCATTGCGTTTTTGTGTTTCCTTTTGTTTAAATATTGATTTGCGACCCCTAATGTTATACCCTATAATGCTATACAATGTAACTAGAATTCTAAAAATATATGTTAAGGGAAGTGAATGCGAAACACTCTGTGCATTTTAACGATATTAGTTTCTTTCAAACCAAGCATTTTTTGTTTAAAAAAAAAACCTATAAAACTAAATTGGTTTAAAAAAATCGTCTCTGAATTTACACAGACTGTGACGTAAAATTTGAACTAAATGAAATTATTGTAATTAAATGTAAAAACATTGTTAAAAGTGCTGCTGGGCAGTTTTTTATGTTAACTCTCTAATGTTTTCTTTTGAAACTTCCATCACCTTTACGTTTGGGTATTTTTCAGTTATTTTAAGATAAACTTTTTTCATTGAGTTATTGATGCTTTGTATTCTTAGCTATGAAAGCAATTGTAAGAAGATTTTTTTTATCAATAATGTTGTTCTCAAAACTCTTCTAATTCATATCTTTTTTTGAAAACAATTTTTTAAGTTATATTTAATCATTTTTTAGATTAAAAAGTATTTTATTTGAAATAAAAGACGTATTTGTTGTACAAATGAAATGTACTAAAATACCAGCATGTAATAACGTTTTAAGCGTGTTTTATGTGTATTAAAATTCCTTCTTTTGACTTGATTTAAGATCAAATCGACGAGAGGGACTTGTATTTAGATTTTAGAAGGCTGTCAAACTCTTCCAAGAAGAAGACTTATAGATTGTAACCTATTACGATCAGCCAAATGATTACAATTAAATAGTAGGATAGTAATTTAATTTTTTTTAAATTCTACATTTATTAACTGAATTTGAAAATTTTGTACAGATAATTAAGGATTAAATTGCATGAATTCTAACGTGTTTTTAAATTATTATTTATTATCTTAAAGCACAAGATTAATAAACTAAAATATAATCACTGTGAATAAATTATCTAACTATAGTTAAGTAAAAGTATGCGAAATTTTACAGCCTATTCTTAAAAATATGTGTACCATAGTAGTTCTATTGATTTAAAGGTTTGTTTCCTCGATATTTGATAATGTTTTATTTCCTCTTTTGTTTAGTGAAGGACTGAATGCATGCGAATGGAATTTTAGATAAATGAATATTTTGATTTGAATTTTGTTACAAGTGAAATCAACATTTTGATTATTTTAAATTCCTTTTTCGTTATCCAATTAATTTTCAATGTCTGCATATTTTTTGGTTTCTTCATTATGGTCCTTTTGGACTTATCTAGTCGATTTTGTTTTATTAATTTGTACATATTTGTGTAAATAAATTTTGTAATTTTGATTTTTCTTGGAATATTATTATTTTCCAAATACATTTTCTTAATAAAAAGGTTCAGGTGTGTAAAGTACAAAATACAAAAGCTAGTAGAATTTATTTTTACTTATTTACAATAACCGAGTCAGAGAGAGATAGAACAAGGTTCATGGGAAATAATAAAATGGGGAGGGTATTTCTCATAATCTATCTTCATTTCCGAGCCATTGCCCGGTATTCTCTACGCTGAATTTTTTTATTGATTTTTAAAGCCGAAAAATTTCAACGTATGTACAGTCCTCAAAAAAAATCACCCTGAATAACTTTTGTTTTAATGGGCGGATTTTCACAAACTAAGTGTCAATCTTGATGGTTCCTGGGGGTGACCTCAAATATGCTAATTAATTAGTGCTAACTATTAATTAAGTTAAGAAATCAGACGCAAAAACGTACTTTCTCTGAATAAAAATATATTTTTTTTACATATTTGGATTCCTGACCCTTGAAATAGGGGAGGGGGGTAGACAAAATTTCTAAAAAATTGGGTCGCAATAAAGATTTATAAATAGGGCGAAAGTTTATTATAATGCCAAATTACCTCGCCATAGAAAGTGAAACAATTTAAAACAATCATCATGTGTTTTTGTTGCTATAGGCAACCAAGACGAGAATTTTTTGATCTGCTTTCCGGGCAAAGAAAATAGTATTCTTTTTAATACTTTGAAAATAAAATTTGAATTTAAAATGAAGAAATGAAAATGAAAATATTTTTGATTTTCCAATATTTCAACATTTGAACGTTGAACTTACTATCTGACATTTTTTTATTTTTTTAAACATGTTATTTGTATAAAAATGTTGTACTAAAACCAAATTTACATAAGTTATTATAAATTTATGAAGAGTTGTAGGGCTAATTGCTTTTACACCTCAGTTCAAGTCCTTCAGGCAAGGAAAAGAAAAAAAGAGATCCTGTAAAAAAATTTGGGGCTCAATTCTGATGCGCAATCAGAAGGTTTTATAAAATTCACGGTATTTTTTTCGATAAAATTGAAATATATATATATATATATATATATATATATATATATATATATATATATATATATATATATAGTAGTATAAGAGGAGTAAATTTTATTATATTTTTATTTTATTGTTAAAGGTCACATTCTGACAAATATTTAGGTTACATGGTTTTCTTGAATAAGTAGGATTTGCAAATAGCATCCTTATGTATTCATTCCGAAACTGACTTTTGCAAGAATGTTTTTTCCCTAAGATCTTCGCAGTGGCGTAGCGAGCTTAACTCGCACCCGGGGCACAATACCCTTTTAGCGCCCCCCCCCCATTCGAAAACCATATAATATTATGTGTAAAATATACTCGCAAATTAATAAATAAATAAAGTCATAGACTCAAGCTAGGCTTTAAATTTGAGACAAAAAATGTAGTTGAGAGAACAAAATTAGATTTTGAAATGTATATGATAATCTAGAATTAGTTCAAAAGATATCTATTATTTATTTTACATATTTATAAAGAAATATTTTAAAAACACGCAGTTTTATAAGAATAAAAAAGTAAATATTTATTATCTCTAAGGAGATACATGTATTAAATAATCATACGATTATAATGCATTAACAAAACTAATTACTATGTCTAAATTTTAAGTGCTTTTGATGAAGCAAATGTATCAATAATATCATCAGAATTGATCATTTAAAAATTTTCTCTTTCCACACTTAAAAATGCTAGGTCACTTAGGCGATTTGTCAAAATTAATTTTAATTTGCTGAATTAACGTTTGCAGCTAGCAATTGATACTGAGTTAGTAAGGAGTAGGACTGCGCGATATCAGAAATTATATATCGCGATGCAAAACAGCGATGTATCGCGATATAGTATTTTTGAATTTCGTTTACTTGTAAGGCACAGAAAGTCATATTTCTATCAAAACTCCATACTCAGATTGATTCAAATCAATTTATAAATTTGAAGATATATATGTTTTGCTTAGGAAAGATATTAAATAAATTGACTACAATGTACAAATCTTACTTAAAATACTTATTGAAATGTTTGTTTAGAAATTCATAATACGCTTAAAACAAAGTGATAAAAACTTTTTTTTAAAGCGTTTTTTACAAATTAATATTTTCTTGTACTATTATGCATAAATAATTACATAATTATAAGGTCCGATCTTAATGTTCAATTTCTAAATAAAAAAGTAAATGCAAGTTTTGTTACATTTTCTAAAAATGATCACGCAAATAAATGAAATATTTCTTAATTTAAATATAAATAATAAAAAAAAAAATAAAATTGAAATTTATCAATATATTTACCTAACAGTATAGAAAGAAAATTTAAAAAATAAGTTCGTTAAAAATTATTTGTATGTTTAAAACAACGTGCTAAATAAATTTTAGAAAAAAAAAACGCTTTTAAAACAGTATTTTTTATTGTTATTATTTCAAATAAATAATTAAATTAAATTGAATTTTGACCTAATTATGAGCGAAAAACAAAGTAAGGTTTAATTTCTTAAAAATAAAAACAAAAGAATTGTGATATTCGATAATATATTTAGCTAATTAACAAATAATATGAAAAGAATATTTTTAAAAAAAATTATTATACTCTTTAATAAAACGAAGTGCTAAATGATTTTAAAAAATGAATAAAATACGCAAACCTTTCAAATTTTTTTTGAATAAACAAAGTTGAGTGATTTATGTCCAAATCCAAATGACAAAAAATAAGTTTTGTTTAAACTTTATTTCTAAAAATAAAAACAACAAGATTTATAAATTTAAAATCAGTAATAAAAACCTATTAAATTATTAGGAGTTTTATCCAAAAAGTTTTTAATAAGTTAAAAGAAAGTAAAAAAATAACCTAACAAATTTAATTCTTTATGGGCGCCTTAAATTAGATTTCCGAAATTTTCACATTTAAAAATAAAAAAAAGTTTTGTTAAAGAAAACTTATCTAATTAATGAAGAAACTCCTCTTTATATATTCTTTTCAATAATAGATTGCCTTCAGAACAAGGTAACATCGGCAATCACGAAGTTAGTCCCACTGAAAATAATCTACAAGAAACGATATCAAGTCGCTACAATAAAAAAAAAAAAACTAAGAAGTGCTGATTCTACAGTTCACCAATCAAGGCCATTTCAACATAACGAAACGAACATCGTCTTCCACAGCGCGAGTCGACATCGGAACGTAAGAGAAGAGTCTTATATCGCTATATCGTTTTCTTATATCCTTGCGTGTCTTATATCGCTATATCGTTTCGCGCTCGTTGTCTTTACTCGACGGCTTAAATTAGATTTCTGATGTATCGCCTTGAATGACAGTCGCTGTATCGTCTTGCCGATATGTGCGTTAAATCGATATGTCTCGATACATCGATTTATAACCTAGTCCTAGTCAGGAGTACTTGAAGTGCCGCTCTCAGATTTGGAAAAACATCTTCTCCATTCGAGATTGATTATAAAAGTAAGAAATTCTAATGGAGTTTTAGGTTCAATTTCTTTTCTACTGCGGAGTAACATTTTGCTGTCACGTATTTTGATAAAAAGTTCTATTACATTGAAATCTGTATTATAAAATTCACCCAAATTTTAAAAATTTTTTTTTGAGGTCGACATTATCCTTGTTTAATAAAATTTCAACGTCTAGTAGAAATCCAAATTTGAAATTAAGATCACTTAATCGTGTACACATTTCTTGTTGGAGACGATCAAGAGTGCTTTTCATAACGCGAGAAATTTCACTTTCTGCGGAAAGACCACCATAGCCAATTCTCCAGGCACGTATAGTTGTATCCATATCCCATTTTTCACAAAGAGACTCCGCTTTTTCTATTGCCTCTTCACAGAGCTTGTCTCAAATTTCGGCTAGTTCAGTCGCTAATGATTCAAGATCATAGAACACTTCTCTAAAATTCATTCTAGGATCTTGTAATCTGAGCTGCACACGATCAATCCTTCTTAAGATTTCATACCAGAAATGAACTAAAGTTATAAAACTAAAGGTTAGTATATTTTGCATCAGAATTGTAGCTTCACTTCTGTTGTCACTTGTAGTGGTAGTGTGCTCTGCTAATTTTTCTAATAGTTCTTTTATATTCTCTAGCCCATAGATGATAACGCTAACCGCTTGTATTCTGGCGCTCCATCGCGTTTCAGATGTGTGACCTGCCATCACGGCAGCATTATCGTAACATTGTGATCTGCAGTTTGTTAATGAAATTTGATCGTAATTTAGTTTCTCTAAAATTATATTTTCGATCGAGGCTGCATCTTTAGCATGTATTTCAATAAAACCCAAAAAAAGATTCTTTGGTGGAAACTTTTTTATTGATAAAATCAGCATCTACATACCTAACGACTTGGGACATTTGTTCTCGATGAGAGATATCAGGAGTTGAATCAAACGAAAACCCATAGTATTTATTTCTTTCGATATCGTTTATTAGTTGATTTCGAACTGTAGATGCCAGAAGATGAATGAATTCATTTTGAATCTGTGGTGACAAATATGAGAACAACAAATTTTTCTGTTAACAAATTTTTTCATACTCTATTCACTTAATAATAGAATCATCGAGTAGATGTAGTAAGTAATCTTATTTGATTTATTAGTTAAGTTACCAAGAATGCCTTGAACTTGAAAGGTAGTAACATAGTGAAATATACAATATAATTTATGCTGATATTTTAATATTTAATAACATTTCATTTTTATTCTAAGCAGAGCGCAATGACAAGGACGCAAAACTGAAAAATACACACCCAAAATAACTTAAAAGTAACTATTTCGGGTATTTCACTAATTTGTTGCTGACTTCCGCAACCTGTCGCAAATGTCACGGATCTGTACAGTCACGGAAAAAATATCCGGAAAGTAACAAATAATCTTTTTTTAAAAAAACAGATAATTCTCAGGCACACAGCAAATACGGCGTTGTTTGTGTCCCTTCCTAGAAACGACAAAACGCTGTATTTGTTGTGTGTTTGAGAAGTATCTATATTAAAAAATAGACGATCCTTTAGTTATTATTTTCCGGACATTTTTTTTCCGTGACTGTACATTAGAGTGTTATTGTTATCGTTTTAAAATAACAAGCGTAAGCTACATTGCGTTTATACAAATAAAAATAAATAGTGTTCTGAAAGAAAGAATGTTTGTACTTTGTACACTGCAGATATTTATTATAACATATTAGGAGATAATTTATGTAACCACACAGCTTAGATGCCATAAGGAAGTGCTAACAGACACAGGTCTGAAAGTAGAAAAGACGTGCCATTTCTATTATGAATATATTATTACAGTTTGATTTAGACTATTAAAGTGACATTGTGAATTAAATATTATGAATAATATTTATGAATTAACATTTATTATATTACACTGGCACTAAATTTAAAATATATTTTCCAGAAATCAATTATAATAAAAAAAAATTATCCAGCAATTTTTTGTTTTGCGGATCATTTGGCGCCCCTTTGTGAGTAGCGCCTGGGGCATGATGCCCCTCCTTGCCCACCCCTCGCTACGCCAATGGATCTTCGATTGCGATCAGTTACTTATATATCATCAAATATAGTTATTAAAATTTCTTTGTTTTATTCCTTTATTTAAAAACTTATTTTACTATTCTCACCATCACTACCGACATCTGATACGATAGCGTATGGCCTAAAAAGATGTATTTTATTGTGTTTATATTCACCACAACATTCAATATTTCATTTCAAAAATTTAATTTTAAATTTAATGATAACTTTATAATTACAATCGATACTGATACCACAGTGTTCTTAATTTATTAAGGACTAGATTCTTGACTTTTTAAATGAAAGGTCAAATAAAAAAAAGAGTTTCAAATTCTTGAAAAAATTAAAATTCGTCAAAAGTTGGAGTCAACGCCTTACGGTCTCTTGTAAATTACAAAGTAAATTTTACTTAGAGTTTATCGTTGTATTTTGCAGTTGTAGATTATTTAGAGATTTGCTAATTTTAATTATAATTTTACTAGTTTTAATTGTTGAATTGGAGAAGATAATGTGACCCCTCTACCCTTAACTATTTCCAGCATTTATGTAAACAAATCCTTTCATTGGTATTTTTTTTATTTTCTGAAATTATTGGAAGATGGTCGCAGAAATTATAGGTGAAAAAATAGCTTAGCGACAATATTTAAAAATTATTGTTGTTGGTAGGAACTATTCAGCCCACCGCTTTATATAAGGTAAAAATGTTTAATAAAAGAAATTATCTGAGACTTAATGCGTATGTGGTAGATAACTCTTTTAAGTTTTACTGAGTTAAATCAATAATTTAACTTTTTGATCAATAAGTCAGTGACATTCTTTGGTTAAATAATCTGTGACTTAATTAATATAGAACTATAAATAGCATCATAATTTGTGAATTCCTTCCTATAGGATTTAAGTGGATACCTTTCGAACATTGCAAATATTGTAAAACATAAACTAGCTGAATGCCATAAAACTTCTCATTTTTAAAGGTAAAAATTATATAAAACAAATAAATATTTTGTAAATTTATATTTGATTATTTAATATAAATAATTCATTTAGTGTAGTGTAGCAAACTTTTATGTATTCTTTCCTATCAGTTCTTTTATTTCACTTTCATTTTAAGTCTCTTTTGGCAAAAACTAATCAATTTTATCATCGAATTTTAAATTGCTGGGGTAAACTAACTCAGAAATTGTGCTAAATTATTTTTTTATGATTCGCCAAAGTATTGTTAGAGATTTGCTCTTTGAAAAAATGAGTTCAAATCTTTAAAAATGTTAATTTCTTGAACTATGTTGATGTATGTTAATTGAAACAAATATAAAAAATTTCAATATTTTGACTCAAACAAAAATATATTACAGCGGATCATGGAGTTTAAATAGCAAGGTTAAAGAATTCAAAAAGAAAGTTAAAAGATAATAATAATTCATAATGATTTAGTTTTCAGCTGCTTACTAGGGTCTTCGTTTTTTCTTCATCAAGGGAAAACTAATGGATAATGGGAAAATTATATAAATAATAATTTAAAAAATACACATGCCTTATAACATTTTTAAAATAACAAGTATTTTTCCGAATTAGAATTTTTAAAGAAGTTAGCTGCCTTCTAATATAAGAGTTCACTCATGAAACTACTGATCATGCATCTTACGCCTGAGCTCAAGAATTTGCTCTTCATATGATTTGCGAATGATACTAATTAAACTTGGTTTCTAGTAAACCGAATGGATATTATTTGCACATTCATTTCGTTAGTTTATTTAAAAAATATTTTAAAAATTAAAAGAAGGGAAAATTTAGGTTCATAATACCCCAAATTAAACAAGAGTAACACTTGTTACAGTTTTTAACTCTGACATTCTTTTCATAAGATAACTTCTTTTGCTGACGATTTTGTCCGTTTTTTATTATTAATTAAAGCCGGCTTGCGCATTCTTGTAATTTTTGTATTTTATTTTTGAAATTTTAAAGTCGAATGACATGTATGAAATGACCCCTAGTTTAAAGAATCAAAGTTAAATAGTTGAAAGTCCGATTGTTTCGAAAAGAATTAACTACTTCGGTGCAATGAAGCAATTATCAATGAAATATTAATATTCTTGTTTCCTTATTACGAAATATTAGATCCAAATTTGTATTCATTATTTCTTCAAAACGCGTATTAAAACTATTATTATTTAAGTAGAAAAAATCCTAATGTTAGAAATATAAAAATTTTTGAGATGATGATTCTAAAAATAGCTCGTTTTTCGAATCTTTTTACAATTTTTTATTTTAGTAGTTGTTTAACAAAACAATGCATATTGAACTTTTTCCTGATATAGGAATTTTTTTGAACTGTGCAAACGTTGAGAAATAATATAAAAAACTTTTTAAGCAGATAATTTCAACTTTTTGAAAGATAAGGGTAGCTTTCTTTAAGTTAGCGGGCAAGAATAACTTTGAACTTCAAAATAAAATTGTATGTCCATGGTGTTTTGTTTATTTAAAAAAACAAAATCATCTGTTGTATTTTTTTGCTGTGCACACATAAGCATTTACTTTTCATTACTCAAATAAATAAGAAACAATAAAAAGAAAAGAAAATCAATAATTTATCTTCATTTTTCGAAAACAATAGTATGCTTAGTAATTAGTCAGCTGTTCTGCATCGAATGATATTGATCAGTAGAGTATTTTTAATTTCTCAACAAGACTTAATTCTCAGCTAGCTGGCAATAATTCTAAGTTTTCTTTCAATAAAAACTTAACAATAATTTAAAAGGTAATTTTATATTGAAGGAAAACATAAATTAAAATACTAAAACAATTAATTAGTATATTAATGGAAAAATAATGTATAAATGGCAGCATATTAAATAAGATTCTGAGAAACGTTAAAATTTAATTAAAAAGTTAGAAAAATAATTTTGCGAAAAACGCGCAGACAGGTAATTTGCAAATTTATTTTAAGATTAAGGCGATATATGAGATGTAAAGAAGTTTTAAGATGCTTAAAAATGTTGACTACGCATTCGTATTAATAATTATATAATAGATATTGAAAAAATTGGTAAACATAATATTGCAAATCTATGCATACTTTGGTATATTATTGAAATGTATAAATTATTAAAAGAACAAACAAACAGTTAAAATAAAAAAAGCTGATATCGGCCATTTAAAGATTAATTGCCGCATTTACATATTTCTTCATTGTCGCCAAATTATTTTTTTAAAAATAATTCATTTTAATTTTTCTCGGCTTCTATGATATAGGAACTGTTGAAACTTTAGATTTTGATATAGAAAAATACGTACATTAATACGATATAAAAAAATTTATACCTCATTATTTAAAATTTTTTCATCCACAATGAAATTAAATAATAAATAATTATTAAATTATTTTTTGCATGAAATGATCTTTGATTAATGGGTTTTATAACTGAGGACAATTTTCCGAAACGTTTTATAACTGAGGTCCGAACTTTGGATCGCTCTCCTGACCAAACTATGGGGACCACATTTCCCAGATTGCGGCTACTCCCAATTTTTTGAAGGTTAAGTATCCAAATATGTTAAAAAAATATATGTTTATTCTGAGAAAGTACGTTTTTTTGTCTGATTTCGTAACTTAATTTATAGTTAACACTAATTAATTATTATATATTTGAGGTCACCCCCAGGAACCATTAAGATTGACACTTAATTCGTGAAAATCCGACCATTAGAACGAAAGTTATTCAGGGTGATTTTTAGGACTGTACACAGAGTGCAGCACTTTCTTGATATGAACTTTCTCATGCATTTTACGATTTCGTCCTTTCAGCATTAGTGATGTTCGTCGACATTTTAGCAATATCGTTTTTGTCTGAGAACCTTTTAACGTAAGAAAGTGCATTGGTATGTAATGACACTTAGAAAAACAGAATATCTTTCGTGATTTTATTGGTATACGATCAAGGGAGAGGACCCATTTTTTAATGATAACTTCAAGTATTTTGATAAAAATAATTTTCCCTTAAAATGATTCGAAATCTATTGTCAAACAAATCCAACACGATTTTGAGAATGGAGAAAAATATCTTTTTACAAATGTGTCTCGATATTAGTTTCAGCTATAAATTAATTATATTGCAGGGGTGGCCAAGCTCCTTGATAGTCAAGCCATTTTCCAAAATTTGAAATTTTTCGCGAGCCGCAATTAATACGCATTTAAGAGGTATGAAATTTTTTTTTTTACATGAATAATTGGTGACAGCACTTCTCAGTAATTCTTTGAGATGCTGGTTAGTTAATACTAAACTGATCGGTGTTTGGATTTCACGAATTTTAAAGTGGAATAAAATGATTCACATAAGTACGTTGTTCCGAATACTGAAATAATTCGACAAGCAGCCTTTTTTAATTCAGGATTCTTCGATTCTGGTACATATTTCCAAAATTCAGTAATTGACGTCGACCTATATTTTAATTGTAGAGCTTGATTTTCTTGCATCTCTATTTTTTAGTTCTCCAGATGCTTTTTGGGTCATAATTATATTGGGAATGGAAAACTCACCTTAAATTATGTTAATTTCCAATGGATTTAGAAAAAAATTAATAGACTTAAAATATTTTAAGTCTAGAAATCTATTTTGGAATTCCGTCAATATTTCTTCTACCTTTTTTATATACTCGTTGAATTTTTCGTGTTTAATATTGGAACAAATTTTTTTAATTCGAGGAAAATGACAAAATGTTTTATTTTTAATGTCCTTTTGAAAAAATTATAATTTAGTTTGAAAACTAAATATACACTGTGAAAGGTCAGATATTATTTTATCTTTCCCCTGCAATTGTAAATTCAGAGTTTGCAAATGGTCCATGACATCAGTGAAAAACATTAAGTCTTGTAACAACTCGTCTAATTCTGAATAGGTTATTTCCTGTTCTTATAGAAATGAAGTTATCGGATCAAACAAATCAACAAAACAATTCAACCACTCGAGAGGTGACTGTCAGTCACCAATTTTGCCTGTAAATTTTCCACCACTTTAATTGTAAAAATTTTTTCACCTTAATGCTTAGTTACCACTTCATTCAGTGATCTCCGGATATAATATGGTAAGTTTGTAAAAAATCCTTCAAAACGTTAGTGGTGGCGTCCTTTTTTTAACTGATGAAAGAACTTCGAGTGCAAAGGGTTAATACGTTGTAGCTAGATGACCATCTAACAAATGCAAAAGAAATTAATGTCATTTGGAAGTTCTAAGTTCTAATTCAGGCTAATTTTCATTTACTGGTATGAATATTACAGGACTGCTTTTTTTTAAGTAATCAAGATTTGAATTTGATAACTATATACCCATTGAATCTCAAATAATTTTCAGCGCTGTTATCAACGCTGTTTTTTTCTTTTTTTTAATATTTGGAACTTTTAAAATAACTGACTGAAACTGACTCTACAAATATGCTTTATTAAACTTTTTTTGGTCCTAATTATACCGTGACATAATATGCTCTGTTGCGTATAAGTTCTGTTATGATTAACATTCCAGCATGTTTGATTTAATTTTTTTGCCAGCTAACGAATCTGGAGTGGCACAAATACCCATATTTAAATGATATTTCGAATTTTTTAGAATCCACATTAACCTGCAGTCACAATGCCATGGATTATCTGCAAAAAAAAAAAAATTTAATTTTGTATGAAACTCGAATTTCTATAATACATAGTTGAAATAAGCATTAATTAATTTAATTTTGCACAAAATGACATTAAAACTGATTATGAATGATCTGCAATTAAGAGTTCATTTAGGTAAAAGCAATGCATATAAAAAAAAGTTTTTTTGTTCTGTTTAATCTGTGGACAGCAGAAAAATATTTATTAATAAATATATAATGGCTTAGTCACTCATGGATGCAGATTAACATATTTGTGAAATTTAGATAGCTTTCATGAATAAATTGATATCTTTTATGAATAATTGAAGTTAAGATAGCTTTTATGATAATTGGAGAAGAAATATAAACTAAATATTTTTTACATGCTTTTAAAAAGTTATACATTGATTAGAAATCAAGAGGCAATAAGAAAAAGAAGAGAATCAGTTTGTCTTTAATTTTATACTTCCCTTATTTCTGAGAAATGTACTTTATTCGTTCTTAATATGAATATTATTTCACAATTAATTCAGTGAAATGCTAAATTATAGGACGGAATAATATTTTCCCAGTATAAAAATTTCACCGATAAAACATACATCTTAAAGAAGTAAGATGAATATTTAAAATTTATGGAATGTAACAGTGGCATGCAAGTAATTTCATGGAATGTAACGATTTAAAATGCGTAGTGCAAAAATAAATAAAAAATAGTGATGATTGGATGCCTGCAAGTGACATCATTGTAGGTAAATCCTGGCATTTGTCGATTCAGAAGCCAATCAGGTTCAACACACACGCGTGACGCCGCTTGCATGCATCCAATTAAATCTAATTTAAATCAGATGGTTAGGCATAATCACTTCATTTCTCGAGTTGCAAGTACCCATTTGTCCATTAGTTTTAAAACAACTCAGCTACAAACAATTTCTTTTATGAAAATATATAAAAACTAGTTTTCAAATTCTATACCACTAATAAACTCTTGAAACTCTCACTACAGAATATTTTTAAAAACTTTATGTGTACTATATTATTGGAAAGTTAACAAAAATGCATTTTTATTTAAAGTTATTAAATTTTGCACAGTCGTTGTGGAACGTTATCGAATCATTATCAGATCATTTGCTCGAAAAAGAAAGGCGTTTTTATTTTTCCAAAATGAAAGAAAAAGATCACAAATTTTCAATAGCGTTCTTTTAAAAGAAAGGTATTTTAACACAATTTAAAATTTCAAATTATTTTATAGTATTACCTTTGCGAGTTGAAAAACTGTTAATGCGAAGCTAAAGTAAATATGTGGGTTATAGTACTTACTGACAAAATCTATCCTCTGCAAATTTGGCGAAGAAATGGAAGAAAAGAGATCTTGAGGTAGGGTAACTAAATTGTTCTCTCTTAGATAAACCACTTCTAAAGCAGGCATATCCGAAAATAAATCAACTGGTATTGAAGTTAAGGAATTGCCACTGTAAGATGAAAAAATTTTTTTTAGTTCAATACCGTTATCTACTTATATAAAAATGAATGTCTGTCTTTGTGTCCTATATAGATTCCTAAACCACCTGACCGAGAGAGATGAAATTTGGATACTGATACTTCGAAACACAGGAAGGTCACTGTTTTCGACCTTAGAACATAACATTCTCATACGAACCGTTCGAGCGGGTTGAGCAAAAAAAGAAATGGAAACTTCTGATTAGTTTAGAACTTGCCATTGATAAAAATTAAATTACTATTATTTTATAGATAGCATCAGTGTTGTTTTCTAGCTTATAGCTCTAATGAAAAAAAAGGAATTTATTGCGCGCTTTTAATATTAAATTATTTTTTTATTCGTTTTGTCAAATTAGCTTAGTGATCAACATAATTCAACGAACATAGGTCGACTACGTTACTAAGTTAGTATTCCTGAATTTACTTGAAGCCATGTGTTTATATTGCTTAGATATACGCTTTTAAATCATGCATCTATAAATCTAAGTAATATGAAATAAAAGGTAATTGGGTATAATATAGCCTACGTCACAGGTTGTGTTGTTCGTACTAAATTTAACCCATGAACGGCATTTTCTGCGAGCCTAACTTCAAGCCACAAATAAACAAACGAAGTGTTCGATCGTTTAAATAGCTGCTCGCCAGATTTTATGCATTATAAAGAAAAGTTATTGAAACTAAATACAACTAAATAAACAACAACAACTAAAACAAATAACAACAACTACTAATAACAATAACTAAATAAACAACAACTAAATTCCATTCGTTTAGCATTGCGTCATATGTTGTTCCTACTAAATCGAAGTAGTTGTGTTTTTTTCATATTATACCCAATTGAAATAAAAAATACGTTATGTACTAAGAAGCCAAATTAATGGAGAAATAATACTAATGTTTTGGAGAAAACAAGAAATCGCAATGCATACTATTATTGACAAAAGTGGTAATAATTTTAGGAATGGCTACTAACTGAAATTTAAAAAAATTACGTACTGAAAAGCAAAATAGAAAAATGTTAATTATTTATTTAGGAGAAGCGTGAAAAATCACTGTGCTATTATTAACGCTTATTATTTAAATCAATTTCGGTAATAGGTACCAATAATTGAAATAAAAACAAACTATGGGCTAAATAGCAAAATTAGTTAAGAAATGGTACATATTTGTTTAAGACAAACGTAAAAAATCACAATGCTGTTATTGACACTTTAGCAATTAGAAGACACCAGAAATTTTTCATAAAAATAACTTCGATTATTTTCTTACAAACAAATGGAATTCTAAAAGCGTTAACAAAGTAAAGTCAACCATCTAAGTAAGTAGCCAATACTTCCGGACTCGGCTGGCTAGGTCAGGCCCTCATCTCCAGGTGAGGGCTGAAGTCGAATGCTGACCAGAGCTCCTTTTATACTCGTTGAGTGTAGGCGTTCGGGAAAGCTGATTTGCATTTGGCTGATCGGCTTCTTCAAGCCGCGTTGCATTTTAATGAAGGAAACTTCTGTGATGACGCACTACACCAATGATTAATTTTGGTAATTAAAAAATCACGATGTAACATTTTTAACGCCAATCATGCATTTTGGTAATAATTACTAATGAAAATTAAAAAAAATAAGCTATGTTGAAAGCAATATTAATGAAAAAATGGTACTGATTCGTAAAAGAGAAGAGTAAAAATTGCCGAACTATTACTCTAATTATGCTAATTAATTTTGATAATAAGTACTACTGGTATTAAGATAGTTGGTTCAGTTTTAATAGGTACCAAATATGTATATATAATACAGGTATAATGTAGGTATAATATACTAACATAATAAATACGTGTAAAATATACTAACATAATGTAGGTATAATACATTATGTTAGTATATTTTACACGCATAAGAACTGCATCAAGACATGGAATCCTTAACATAGATATTGCGGAAAAAGGTTTTTATGGTCCCTTTAAAGGAATAATTATCTAATAATACATAAATGAAGTATATATAAATGAAGTGTTGACGATTACAGTGCTGACGTAAAATATCCTCAGTGGTAGATCGATCATGAGATAGAGTCCCTTTGCAGCCAGGCAAATCGTGGGAGATTTTCGTGGTTTTCCACCCAATACTTGATCCAAGAGTTCCCTTGTCCCCTGGATTCGGTTCAAAATCACACTATGACGGAGTTGAGCATTAGTAGTCGTAAACCCAAAATTGAGTCGGCTGTTCAATAACGGTTTTTAAAAAAAATACAACAATAACATAATTGTTAAACAAATATTTAACGTTACGACACACTCTCTGCCATTATAAAAACCCACCAGACATAACCAAAATATAAATTTTAAATAATTGTGTCAAAGAGATGCACCACTGGTATGAGGGAGAGCACCTCTACATATAGTACGGAGGGAGAATACCGCTTACGGGTGAATAGGAAGAACTTTCCTTTTTCATCCATAAATGACAACAGGATCGAACAGTACAACAAAAACTTTCCTTCAGAAGTGTGATTTAAGCTTTCGCTGGCAGGCCCAGTACGGATGGTGTTTTCACACCTGGATGAGCTGCGAGCTCTTTACTTCAGGGTTACTCTTTCCGGTGTAGTTTGGAGCCATTTGGCCCCAACCAAGAAATTTGATCCTTTAGTAGTCCAAACGTAATGACATCTTCATTACTTTTTATCCACTGCGCAGTTTATGTTCGTGAAGTCGGACTACTAAATTAATCCGTGTTGAAGCCTTCTTTCTTCTAGGAGGTGTTGGTACGATGCTGCAGGACCTGCAGCAATAACAGTAATAAACAAGTAAAAGGAAGCCAAATCAGGACTGTCAAAAAAGCGAGTACTTCCTAAATCTAGCAACCATGTCACCGTTTTTAACAATACATTTAAAAATAACTTAAACAAATTTTCAATTCAAGCTCACCAAAATTACTTAATATCATTAATATCGTATGAAATACAGCAGATTTGAGCTCAAAAATTATTTAATTTTTTAAAATTAGAAACAAAATTATCTGTTTTAAAATATCGCCTCGCAGAATAAGGGTTAATAAGTAGCTGTATACTTTCTAACCGGAAGTAGAAGAGCAGGTCAAGAGTTCGAGATTGTTGTTGTTTACATTTATATTGAAAATTATATTCATTAAGAAGAACTACAGGGCGAGTTTCTTTCTTCTTCTAAGAAATGGTAGTAGATATGCTTGGAGGAATCTGTGTGCATGCTTCAACAGGTTTTAGTACTATATGAATAATTAGGCTGAGTGTTATTTAATGCATCAATTTAAATATTTCATTATGTTTTTTGTCTTTCTTCGAGTGAAGGTAAATTATCATTACACTTGAGATTGCCATATAATAATCAAAATGTAATAAATAATATTAGTAGTTGTAATAATAGTATAAGCAGTTAATATCTGACTTTTTTGAAATTCCATTTCTCGGGAACTTTTTAACGATTTTGCTAAATTTTTGTATTTTGACATGCAAAATTATATTCTTTAAAATCATGCAAGAAATTTTATACCTTACAATTCATATTTTTTTTAACCATTGTTAACTAAAATAATAAAAAATAATAAATATTTACTAAAAGTTAATTTTTGCATGGAACTATATTTGGATGAGCAAGTTTTCTTAACTGTGTGCAAAATTTTTAAATTAGCTTAAAAAGTTCTTGAGGGAAATACATAAAAAGTAAAATTAACATTAAGGGGTCCAAACTTTGGATCATCCCCCCGACGAAACTATTGAGATCATATTTCCCAGATTGCGAGTACCCCCTATATTTTTGGAATCAGAAATCCGAATCCGTCGGAAAAGGTATGTTTATTCAGAGAAAGTACGTTTTTATTTCTGATTTTGTAACTTGAAATATCGTTTGCGCTTATGAATTAGCATATTTGAGGTCAACCTCTCGAACTATTAAGATTAACTAATATTAACCCCCACGAAAATGTGAAAGATGGGCAAGTAAGAATTCATTTTTGCAATTCAGTAAATTACATGTTTGTAAACAATCTGTTTCTAAAGATGACGCTTGCTAAGGGGAAGTCAACTTGCAGGTAAGATTGAATAAATGAATAGAGTCATTTTAGTGTGCAAAGCCATGAGTCTTCCAATGATGGATTTGATGACCTAGAACGTGAGGATCTGATCATTAGATCAAAAGTTATTCGTGGTAATCCACTTTTTTCCCCTTTTTTTTTGAAAATTTATTTATTTAATTTTTTTGACGCACTGTACATCAATATTAGTGAATGTATTACTTGTACTTCTCTCAAAAGATAAAATATTTAATGTTGACTACTTGTAATACGGCCAGTAATATCAAAGAATATAGAGGGGCTGCACTTCTACATTTTACCCATTCTCCATTTACTGAGATAATACCGCTTGCGGTGCCTGTATTACGAAGAACTTTTATTCTAACCCTCTATATTCTTTGATAGTATTCCCACATAGAGTAGTAAGCCCAACGGGAAAGACAAAATATAATATATAAAGAAATCTAATTATGCTAACTTTGTTCATAGAGTTGGCATATGTCTTTCAATTTTGAACATGATTTCGTTGTGTTCTTCTAATTTACTAATTGTTTACTTTTTTTTCACCCTGTACGAAGAACAGGTATTCATCTAGCTTAAAGGTACTTTAAATGAAATAACTGTAAATTTTGTGAAAAAAAGACTTTCTTAAAAGAAGTATTATTAATTATTTTAACAACTTATTGTCCCTATTATTATAAATAAATGATGAACAAGATGGCTTTTATTTTAGAATAAATTACACAAGTAACAGTTGATTTTGAAAGTTATTTTTTTCTAAATATTAAATTTATATTTGGTTTTTGCAAAAGTGAAAAGTCCTTGGTCCGCATGCTTATTTAGAGAAATTACGTTTTTGTGACTGATTTCGTAACTAAAAGTAAAGAAGCATTAAAGTATAAAGTAAGAAGTAACAAAACTGGAACAAAAAATCGAAGCATCTTGAATAAAAAGTTATGAAACAGTTCCGTTTTTCATTTTGTGCTCTGTACGTGTCTTAATACTGGTGTACCGAAGAGGAAATACTGGTATTAGAGGTACCGACCTATTGAGGAAACCTTGCACTATTAGACAATATTCTTTCAAAGAAGTTTTTTAGCCAGCAACGACGGCGAGATGAGTAAAAGGATAATTCAAAAGTTAGACTTTATTTCAGAGATACGTGAATTCACCTCGCCATTGCTAGACAACATAATTTTTCATTTGGGTTTTTGAGATGACCTAGGGTTCGAGTTGTTTGTTATAATATTTATTATTAAGCTATTTAAACTCGTACTTACTTAAGATGGAGAAATTGTAATTTTTTTGCTGGTTTTGCAAGAATTGATCTTGAAATGGATGTTAGCTCGTTATTCTGAAGAGAGAGAGATTCGAGGTCAGCAAATGGTTCAAACTGATGGTCGCGGATGACTTTCAGCCCTGCACTCTCAATTGCCACTTTCTCCACCTGCCCACTGGCAATTTCACCAAATTCTGGTGTCAGCTCTGTTAGATGAGTGTCCTCCACAACAATCGTCAATTCTCCCTCTATAAAATAAATTTCACTGAGAATTAATATGCTTTGTTGACTCGATTTACAAATCTGCTAGTGTTAAACACAAAACTGAATTCTTAACATTGTGGTTCTAGTATAATCAGTGGTTTCTTTATAGTTCGGAAATGTATTAATCAAAATACCTAGACAATCATCGGACAATTGAGCCTTATGGTTCAATTCATGGAAGATAATCTAAATTTTGATTTTAAAAAAGAACATGTAATTTGACATAATAATTGCGGATATATTATGTAAATTATCGACGTTAATAAATATTATTGATTTATAACTGTCACGCAGTAGAACTGCAGTCCGAAAAGGTCAAACTTTTAAGAAATTGTAAATAATATAATTTAGTTATAAAAATAAACTTTAAAAACCGGAAAAAGTGTAATTTAAATAAAGCAGCCAAAAATCAGAATTTATAGTTCTCACTTTTTGTTTAATATTTAAACTAGACCTGCAGAAATCCCTATTCACAGTCCACAATTTTTTTTCTATACTTTTTTGATAATTTCAGTCATTTATTAAAAATAATCCTATCACCTCCATTGTTTGCTCTGTTGCACCGTTAGTGGACGAGCGGTAAAAGAACTGAGGTTTCCCTATTTGTCATTCAGCCCTTAGAATTTTCCGTGTGTGACGTCATTTTGATACCATAAACCTGTTATGGCGTTTCACAATCACCGCCTTTTATATATACTTTGAGAATCCTTGCCAAATAAAATATACACGTTAGGGGGTCGTAACTGAATGTTAAACAGTGGTAAGAACCTAACTAATAAAAACTTCAAAACCTGTTGGATAACATTTTGAAATTCTTAGATGTTTCTAATTAACTCCTTTCTCTCACAATCAAACAGGTTTTGATTCCACCTTTCTCGCCAGTAATTCATCAGATATTATTTTTGTATTTCCACACTGAATTCACAGTTCACCTAATGTGTATACTTTCTAAACTTCCTTTTTTAAATAAGAATTTTAAAAATATTTAATAGGGGAGGTGATTGTGGAACAATTATCAGCCAATTTATTCCCGAATGTAGTTCATAATTCGTGTTTATGAACATGGACAGAGCATTATATGCGCGTTTGAAAGAAAAAAACCATAGCTTAAAATGGGTGTTTAAAAAAAAATTATCGTAATACAATGGGTTGAACAATGAAATCCAACTTTTTAAACCCCTGAATAAAATGCATACAAAACCTATCTGAAAATTCATCCAGCTTTTTTCAAATATTTCGCATAATCATTATTCTCTACTGAATTATTTTAAACTATTCTAGTCTTGCATAAGAATCCAATCTCAATATAGTTAGATGGAGCATCTTTAAATAAACTAAATAATTTGTACCGGAGACAATTTTTAATACTATCGCGTGAGGCAACGGGGGTAGTTTAAAAAACATTATGAAATGCTATGACCATTTTATGACTAGCCATGTTCATTTACTTCAATTGATAAAAAAAAAACACTGGTACAACCAAAATGTTGAACATTATTGAAGAGAATAAAGGAAGGACACGTTGAGACATATTTCTAAAAGAATCAACATTTTAAGCTTAAAAACATGCTATGGTCAGCTGATACAAAAGTATACAATATTAATCGATTCAGCCTAGTCTGTTAAGTAAACCAATTATTTTTAATAATTTTTTTGTGAGCAGCTTTTTGATGTTTCCATACATTTTAAGGCTTATTTCCTCATACTGAACTTATCTCTTTTTTCTTTTCATGTCTCCTAAAAATGACGAATGATTTTGAAAGTTCATGTTAAAACATGTTAAAAGTTCGTCAACAGATGGCGCAATAGGATGAAAAAATCTAAGAAATGATGTCTCAGAGACACGTCAGACTATTACAATCAAACTTTAAGATTGAATCCCCACAAAATTCTTTCTTCCCCCTTCAAAAAATTCATATAAACTTTCCATTTTAAGAAAGGAAAATTATTTCTTCAATTTTTATACTGGCACGTTTGTGTAGGCGCCCCTTTAAATTAATGTAGTTCCAGTATTACAATCGAAATATTTGCTCGGACGTCAGTTGAATTTTGCTTCAGACTGCCTCACGTTATTACTACACAGGATGATAATTTTGAAAATATCGTTTATAGTTCCTAGTTTGCAGCTCCGGCTGTTGCCGTACTTAGTAACTAATTTTGAAACGAGGTGAGATAAAATTATCTAGTTTCTTAAACATAATGCAGCAAATCAGATAAGTCTCTCTTTTTCCGTTGTTTTTGTTTCCAATTTTAGCCATTTTTCTTGGATACAAGATTTAATTAAAAGTGTAGTATGCTAAATCATTAATACCTGAATAAAATTTGCTGAATTGCTTCCAGTTAAAGTTTTTAACTTTTGAATGATCTACCTTGATCACTGCAGCTCCAGGTGTATATACACTAGGTATTGATTCATCTCCAGGACGCACCAGTCCTTCAACAGTAGCACGTTTTATGGACACATCCACTGTTTTTGACGAGAGCAGTACCTTCCACAGTTTTGAAGATATTCCCGAAATTTTGCTGTGCACCAACATAAAGTGGACGTCACCGTCACAAAGATTGGGAATATCTGCTATCTTATCGACTTGTTCTTGCGTGGCCAAACTGCATGTAATAATGCAAGCGCCATCTAGGTAAGTTTTGCAGGTGCATGGCCATATGTTAGTCGTAGGACATTTCTCTTCAAGTTGTGAACGACCCAAGACAATCAATGAAAGGAATAAGCAGATGCTTTTGACGTTGAAAAGTTCCATATTGGATGCTGAAAAATATTTTAAAAAAGTATTATTATTAGCCGCCTTTGGTGACAAATTTGATCATCTTTCAAAATTATTTTGAAAAACAGACACAGAACAGAAGAGACATTTCAGCAGATGCATGAAAATTATATCCATCTCTGTCGTGAGATAAAATAGAGAACTCATTCCATTAACACTACCTCCTGCCTGCACCTTTCGTATCATAACTTGAGTATCGTATGGTATGAGGATGCTATTTTATTTTATTTTATAACCGTCGTTGAACAGCCGACCCAAATTTGGGTTTGCGACTACCAATGTTTTAACTCCATAGCCTTGTAATTTTGAACTCAATCCAGTAGACAAGGGAACCTCTGGATCAAGTATTGGGAGAAATTTGCCTTCGTGTAGGACTTTTTGATAGAACTAACCCGCATTTACATGACATGGGGCAGAAAACTACAAAAACTTCGCATGGTCAGTCGAACGGTATAGAGACCCATGATCCGTCTACCACTGAGGATATTTTACGTCAGCACTGTGGTAGTTGCAAGCCGGAATTCGTATCTACGAGCCACTGCTGGGGTTCGAACCCGGTTCCCCTCATTGGAATGCTCCATCCTCATATTATAAATGCTATTGCCCGAAAATCTCCGTTTCCGTACATGATATGCGGCATCATAGTACCGGATATATGCTTAAAATTTCAAAAGGGATCGAAAATAAATCAAAATAATTACTTACTAACTAACTGTTCAATACTACCTAAATTACTACTTAAAGACTAATACTATAGTGTTGCCAATAGACAAAGAAGTATACGAGTTTAAGATGCCACATAAGAGAAATGTATATAGATATATGTTACGTTAAAAGTGATAAATCCGATTATTATTAATAATAACCATGTAAGTGGGTCGATGTGATTAAAAGGTTTATATAGCATTGGGACATGGGTGTGCCACTAAGTATATGTGTTACAGTTACAGTGATAAATCCGGTTATTATTAATACAAATTATCGAAATTAATAATAACTGCTTCTTTTGGCCAAATTGAGAAATAAAAATTCGAACTTATTGAGTTCGGTGTAAATAACAAACAGCATTTGAAGACAATGATGAGTATGCTGAAACAACTTATGGTTTGGTTATGCAGGGAACAGCCTATACCGGGCAGTGGCACTTAACCTTAAAAAAACATCAGTGTAGGGTATACCGGGCAAGTATATTCCAGGCAGTTACACTCAATCTTAAAAAAAAGTAAACGTCAGTGTGGGGTATACTTTAATTTTTAATCACGTCACTTTTCAAAAAATAAGTAAATAAAATAAACTAATCCATTTTGAAATAAGCGCACTGAAATAAAATATTAACTTGAAGGAATTACATTTACCAAACTCCATTGGTTATTATTAATAGTAACCGGTGATTGTGATAAACTCGCTTAAATGAGATACCTGCAAGTGACGTAGTGTGGATATCTCGGTTGTTGAAACGTGGCATTTGCTTATGTTAGCAACCATTCTTTCCCTTCTATTTCGCATAAGCTAAGCCCGTCAAGTATCAATTCTCTTAAGTGACATATTCTTTCACAATGATTCTTTCTCAAAGTTATATATTTTCACAGAGACTTAACACAAAGACAGGCAGGAAGCCATGTGGAGCATAAACAAACTAATTATGCATCGAAAGGTACACAAAACAAACAATATATACAATAAAATGCATAAACAAATAATAAATCTAACTTAAGTAAAAGAAGTAGACAAGAACGAATTATATTTCAATTAGTTCGATGTACTTACTATACGGCTCTGTATTTAACTAATTAATTTATCCTTAATTAATGTTCTAACTTATGCAGAAAAACTTAACTCAATTTTAATATGCCCTTTTGCTCATAAAGATTAGCTGGAGTCATGTTTCACATGTGTAGGTATAGGAGTTCTTGTTGAAGTGCAGGTACCCAATGAATCACCTTCACCGGCTTCTTTGGTTATTATTTAATAGTTACCGGTTATTATTAATATTAACCAATTAATCACATTGACCGAGACATATATATAGATTATGAACACGTAGACACATTTTTCCTGCTAAGCGGGCAAAAGATATATTATGTGGCTAAACATATTAAAGCATTTAACTAAGTAATCTGTTGATATATCATACGGCATGGCTTGAAAAATGTTTCTTTCGTGAAGTAATCGACTAGCAATAGGTTTATTATACTTCTGGCTGGTTTATGCCATAGCCGAAAATCTAAATTTAGTTTTCTTTCAATGCGAATTGACTGACCCCAGTAGTGAATGAGCCATCATGTGTTGTTGTTGTTGCTAATTCCCATCTGGTCTGACAGGGTCAGACCAGATCAATGAATCCGTTGACATTCAGAAAATCCGAAACCAGAATGGGAGAGGAATGAATGTCATTCCAGTCCAGCCCTAAACAGTCCAAGATGTGCTCAGGTGATGCCTGGTTTTGTTGGCATTTAGGGCAAAGAGGAAAGACTTTTTGATTTGCAGAAAATGTGAGACATTTCAGGTGTCCACTGGCCAGTCGGGATAAGCAGGTGGCCATCATGTGTTCTAAAGTTAAACGAATTGAATTAAAAACAGTTTCGAATGTATATATTTTTTCCATGTCTCTGTGTATATAAATGTCACTTCAATGGATTAGTGGTCTACGTTTGCTTCGTCTACGCAGTTTTATTTCACGGGTTGAATAAGTATCAATAAACAGGAATTGTTCTGCACTGACATTTTTGTGTAAATATTCTCTTTGCCGAAAATATCGAAATTCGATATATAATTGAAAAACTGCTGATATTAAACTGTACTGAACAAAAAAATATAATTTAACTTAGATTATCATATTATATGTCGTAATAAGAGGAAAATAAATGAGAAGCAATTTCACTCGCTAACGACATAAAACGATAAACTTGTATCATCATAACAATTCAAATTGGAAACAATTTTTATCTGTCTTGAGTCTTTTACAGTTTTAAAAATGTCAATATAAATGATAAAATTTATACCTGGCAGCATCTATAAACATTTTTGTATGGCAACTTCTGCCAAGTTATTAAAATTGCTATAACTTGTGAATAAATTAGAGTTTCGAAAAAAGTCACGTTAAGTTCATAAACGAAATTAGTGTTTTCAGCACGCTTATTTGGTTTAATAAGCGTGCATGAATCGTGAACTTCAACTTGCATAATTACATTTCAGCGGGCTGTAGATCACCCGTATTATATTTTTATTTACAAGTTTGACAGTTGATGATTTCTGAAGTAATAATCGAATCTAACTTTTTTATTTTTATTCCATAGTACTTCTCGTCCGTAAATATTTATTTATACACACCTTTGTAATTTCAAGCTCATACCAATTTTGAGCACAAATGAGGCCATGATTAAACTGTTGCTAGGGAATAAGTGAACAGATGTAAGAAATACTGGAAAAAATAAAGAAAAAAAAAGAAGAAAAAAAAAAGGAACAAGTCTATAAATCGGCAAATCATCTTGCAAATACAACAGTTTTAGAAACGTATAATTTGTCTATCGGCAATATCACCATAATTTTTTTACATTCTATCTTGGTTACTTTCTATTTAATAATATTACTTCCGTTTAAAGTTTTATGTATTTTAAGCAAGCTTTTAAAAAATGCACTAAAGAAAAATGTTATTGTTTTACCTGTGTTATTGCTGCTCACTTACCGGAAGACAATTAAATCTTTCAAATCCCACTATCAATCACTTATATTTAAAGCCAGGTGTGCAAGTTCACATTATTTTAACGGTAGGAAGATAAAGTGTGATTTCTTTATCAGGAAAATTGAGACACTACACATTTCAGAATTATATTTGTGATTTTTTTAAGAAAAAAAGTAATTGATATTTCCTTTTGACATTGATCATGGATTATTATCTTATCAAATCGATAAACATGGAATGAATTGAAATTGAGAGTACATTTTAACTCCTTGACCACTTCCTGATGTTGTTGTTGCCATCGTAGGTCATTCAGACAAGGCTTGCGATTGTTCTTGTTTTCCAGTGGCGCCATCTATGGCCAAGATTTCGACTTCTGTCACACTCATAGGTCACACTCGTTTATAAGGCGGACCCATTCATACTTCAATTCATTCCTCCACAGATCGTAATTTTGATCCGAACCAGAGAATGATCAATCTCCAATTCAGTACACCTAGAGGTATAATTTGTTATGGGAACATGGAGGACTTTGTGATTCGACATATTTAACGTGCACCAGTCACCATTTATTACACGGGGTGTCTTCGTCCTGCTGGATTCGAACTCCCGTCCTCGCAAACGTGAGTACGGTACCCTTTCAACCAGGCTATCCCGGCACCACAACTTCGTTAAAAGTTTATGTTATAAAACTTGTGTGGCAAAAGAAGGAAAAGTTCGCTCAATTGCCTATTGTTGGCCATTGGATGTTTCGTGGAGGGTAAGACTCCCCAATTTCTTGACCATCGGCATAATGGTGGCATTGCACCGGCATTTTCACTTCTCAGACAAGTTGGTGCTCACCTGTATGAAGCTAAGTTAAACCGCAGCCGGAGGTAGAACCACAAAGATCGAGGATATACGGAGGTGTCTATGGTAAATGTCAACAGGTTTAATCATAATAGTTTGATCTTTTGGCCAATACAGGCTAATAAATAAATTATAAATTTTAATGGGAAATTACATTTTGGTAAAAAAATTTCTGGACAAAAATTTGTTAAAAAATTTTACATTAAAAAACAGATTTTCTTAAAAGTAATAATATGAAAAAATGTTTCTTTATATATATATATATATATATATATATATATATATATATATATATATATATATATATATATATATATATATATATATATATATATATATATATATATATATATATATATATATATATATAGAACCAGATTATGAATTTATTCTTATAATAATATATTTGATTACCAAATGGTAGAAAAATATCTCTATACAAGTTGGCCTGAAATAATTTTTCAGTAATAATGCAATGACGATACTCAAAACTTGAAATGGAGATCTTTTCCATCCATAATTTGATGAAAAGAAAGGAAGAAGAAACAAACAAAATGCGATAAAAGGTCGCGGAGATGATCACCTAAATAAAACAAATCATTTGTCAGGTAAGTGAAGGGAGTGAAATCGTCTTTTCCGTAATAGTTAAAAAACGAAAGAAAAAAAAAAGGAAAGAAAATGTCAATGATTCTAGAAATTATGTCATAACAGCGTGCCTTTGACGCTCTGACCTGAAATTTAAACAAAATATTATCGACTCGGTTGCGCTAAAATATTGATAAATAAATTTTTGGACACTCTGCAATAATATAGAAAAACTTTGTGAAGAGGACGAGCTATATCGTCTCTAGCATGCAGCGAATATTCATGAAGGACGAGTATTCTCGCCCGTCACGATGAAAGATTCAATTAAGTTTTCCGTTGATAAAATTTAACCATTTTTATTTTCAGGACTAACTCTAAAATACAACTTTCCAACATCTTAAAGAAAAGTGCTAATTAGTTTTTGTAATTTATTTTATTGTTGTAAGCCATAATTATTTTAGCCGATTTAGATTGTCATTTAATCTAAGTCGTGAAACTTCCTCTCGAATGGGCACAATGCCCAAGGTTAAGCTTAAATAATAAAGCATTTGATTTCTAACTTATTTAGAGATGTTTCTATGTTTGCAAAAAAGCTTATTGAAGAAAACCTTATCTTTATGGAAGGCTTAGTTAATCTTACAAACACAGCTTACGTTTTTTTTCTTTCTTTTTTTTAATTTGGAAATGCAGTATGATCAAATATATAAATCAAATATAGTGTGATTTGCCAATTTGAATGACACGAAAAGTCAAAATTCAATTGTTAGAAACGCAGCTTTGTTTTCTTTACTTTAATAATTTATAGCGATTAAGATAAACATGATATGCCTAATTAGTAGAGCCCGGATTTTGATGACCTAAAAAATCTCAACTAATGTCCTTAAAAAATGCCAAAAATGGCCTTAAAAAGTGCAAAAAATGCCCTTAAAAATGCACTAAAAATGCGAAAATTGCGCTAAAATTGCCATATGACGTGACTTAAAGTAAAAATATCGAACTAAAACAATGTTTTACTCTTTAAAATTATGAGTCATTTCAAAAACTATAAAGCAATGTAATACTTGTTCTACGTTCATTAAAGTTTTAAAAATATGTGTTATATCCTAAAATAACAAAAAAAAGAGAAAAACATATTGACACCAAAACATTTTCATTTTGTACAGAAACTTTAATGAATATAACAACTTACATCTAATAATAATACTAAATATCAGAATTTCATTGGATTATTAAATGTTTTTTGATATTTTGAAATGTAAACGAGCGTCTCTTGTCTGAAAGTAAATCTTTATACCTGGAGAAGCTTCTTTCAACGTCTACTTAATGGTGCGTACTTGAAAAAGACGGTCTCACTTACTGACAATTCTTCTTCAATTTGAAAATTTGTTACTTCACCTGTTAGTATCCTAGAGATTTTCTTCATTGTTTGGAAGCCAGTGCTCTTCTCCAAAGCTTTATTCAATTTAGCTGCTACACTTTGTCCTATTTTTCCCCTTGCGTGTTGCAACACTCGACTCGCTACATCAACATAATTTATTGCATCACAAAGTTCCAATTCTTGTTTCTGCAGGCTTGTAATTGTCGAGGACTCAATAGCAAAGTTAAACTTGATAAATGCTAAGTTTCCTTCGATTTTATCAGAAGCGAACACGTTTTGCGCTATCTAAATTAATGCAGCATCTTCTGAATCAAAAGTACTGACGATAGACTTCACTATCTTAAAATTTTCATTGTAGTATACGCATGCATTCAACCAGGTACCCCATCGTGTGATTACTGGTTTAGGGGGCAAAGCTGACTAGGAGCAAATGTTTTGAAACATTCTTTGAGAGTTACAATATGAAATGTAAAATTATAGGACAAATCATGCATTTCATGTAATAAAAATACCCCAAAAAATAATAAAAATTGGAAAAATTTAACAAAAACCTTAAAAAATGCTTTATAATACAAAATACACCCCAAAATTTAAAAAAAATGCCCTATAAATCTGAAGGACAAAAAATGTCCAAAAATGCAAAAAATGCAAAAAAATGCAAATGTCATCAAAATCCGGGCCTTACTAATTAGAATTGCACGAAAAAGTCAAAATTCAATCAATATAACCTTTTTGTAATCATAGTAAACAAGCAATGACTTTAATATAAATTCGTTCCAACTCTTATCAATTTTGTTTTAAGACATCTCATTCGTGTAAGTATTGTTTCGATTCTTAAGAGTACTACCTCCGCCATCTTGGATAAATTTTTGATTTTCGTTTCCTTTTGATGTTGTTATTTTGAACACTTGATGTACGGCATCGACTGTTGAGTTCGGTCAAAAGTAGAGAAGCATTTTAAAGCATATTTTTTCTCATTCAAAAATTTAACTTGTAACTTAATTCTCGAAAGTATTTAAAATCTATTTAGTTGTGTGTTTTTGGAATAGATTTATTTATGTTAAAGTTACAACCAAGTCCTACTGATAATTTTCCCACAAAAATGACGTTTGAAAATTAAATTAGTCAATTATTTTAATCTGCACCCCTTGTTTCATTTATTTATTTTTATAGTTAAGGTTAGATAACTGTCATCAACAGACAAATTCAGCAAATATTCAAATAGTGTAGGTTTATTCATGAACAAGAAGAAAACTAAAGTAATGAGAATAAATCAAAAGAAAAATGACAAAATTAAAATCGAAAATCACGAAATAGATGACATAGAGTCATTTAGCTATTTAGGTTCTATTGTAGATAAAAAAGGTGGAAGTAGTGAAGATATTAGACAGAGAATAATCAAAGCAAGAACATGTTTTAAGGGATTACATAAATTTTGGAGAGAGTCAAATATTGAAATGAAGACAAAAATAGTTGTTTACAAAGCTATTGTTAGAGCAGTACTATTATATGGCGCAGAAACCTGGAAACAGACTAAGATCGAAATACAAAAATTAGAAACCTTTCAAAACAAATGTTTAAGATTTATTTTTAAAATTTTCTCGCCTTACAAAGTATCAAATAAAAATCTATTAAAGAAAGCTAAAATAAAAACAATCGAAGATGAAATTAAAAAACGAAGATGGAGCTGGCTCGGACATATCCTTAGAATGCCCAAAGAAAAAATTTCATCTGTTGCGCTTACATGGGCCCCTGATGGTAAAAGAACAAGAGGAAGACCCAGACTTGCCATCCAGCGCATGTTTTATGGTGAATTAAAAGAATGTAGAATATCTGGCTGGGAGGAAGCAAGATCTATTGCTAAAGACAGGAGGCGTTGGGAGGATATGCTAGAGGCCGTAAGTGCCCAAGGCACGTAGAGGATAAGTAAGTAAGATAAGTAAGTTAAGGTTTCAACTTTAAACTGAAAAAAAATGAAATTGACTACTGTTCTTTTGCTGGTGTCCTTTTTGATTGTTATATCAGGTACGTACACTTTTTTACTATAACAACATAGAATAGGATTAATAGTGTTTGTTACATAAACTAAATTTGAATAAATTATTAACTAACAAATAAAAGGTAAATGTTCTATGCTAAAAAAATTAATATATATATATATATATATATATATATATATATATATATATATATATATATATATATATATATATATATATATATATATATATATATATATATATATATATATATATGGGTCATTCTCACGAAAACTGTCATTTTTCAGTTCATAAATCCCAAAAAAGTAAAGTGAATAAAAAGCTCTGAAACTTTTTATATTAATAGAAATATGTTATGGCATTAAAAGAAAGTATATATCCTATAAATTATACTTAATAATTAAAATAATTAATTTTTTTAAATAATTTATAATTAATTAATTTATAATAATTAATAATTAATTAATTAATTTAATAAATAAATTAATTAATTTAATAAATTAATTTATTAATTTTTTAATTTATTTTTCAAATTAATTAATAAGTAAATTAATTATTTTCACTATTTAAAAAGTGAGGAAATGATATTTTATTTTAATACATGTTTTTATCTAAGTTACATCTACCTAAAGCTTGAAAATGATAACATACTAAGTATATCTAATATTTATTATAATTTAGTCTTATATATTTAATAGTTTTTACAGGTTTGGGAAATAAAATTGACTGGCACGATGGAACAAAAAAAATTTTTATAATATACTCATCTTGAATCATTCCCTCACTTTAGCGTCATTCCCTCACTTTATACACTAGTGAGGGAATGATGAATTCAATAAAATTTAAAAATAACAGTTAGGCCTAATTTACTTCTGAAGTCAATCACATACAATTATATTCATACAAGAAAGCAACATATAATTATCCACTTTCTCGATGAAGTTGTATTTTATTTTACTCTAAAAAATGACATGAGGGAATGACAAATGTAAAAAATTTTACCAGATTTGATTCATTCAAATTTATTCCACAGCAAAGCTTCTTTAAGTTGAAGATGGAAACATACTGCAATTTTGTTCTATGATGCCAGTTGTTAACTTCTGAAGTTTTTATTAAAATATTTTTATTCTAAGAAGATTGCAGGTCATAAGAACATTGTCATGAGGGAATGACGCGAAACACTGGGGACAAAGTTTAAAATAGTGCTGTGTTAATATTTTTATCAGAAATTAAATTTAAAATTGATTTTCTAAATTCTATATTTCAGTATTCTGAAATAAAAAACACGAATCTGTAAAAAAAAATTTTTTATTTCAGAAACAATTTTTTTCTTTTTTTAAATCAGCAGTGGGGACAAGTGAGGGAATGACATATTGGTATATTTTAATTACCTAAAGTAAATAAAAAATAAAAATTTATAATTTTATTTTTATTCTTTTGTTAGCTTGCATTCTGAAGGACACTTTCCCTGAATTTGTTTTTTTCGTAAGCTGTAAAACAAACATAAAATATACTGGGGACATGAAAATGACTGTTTTTGTGAGAATGACCCATATATATATATAAGTTCAAAATGAAGAACAAAACAAAGAAAAATTATAGACATATGAAAAAAAGGGGGGTAATAAGTAAATAATAAGTAAAAAATAACAAGCAAAATTTTATTTAAAAAAAAAAAAAAAAAAAAAAAAGCGAAATGTTAATTAAAAAACCGGAAAAAAGCCGGAAAAAAAGATATAATCTTTTCTTCAGCCCACACGATTATATCCGCAAAACAGAGTGCTCTCTGATATTGTATCAATAAAGCCAAAGCAAAATATATTAATACAATAGTGTGAGGAGCACTCAAAAAAATTTTTTATAAAATAACTACAAATAAAATACATCACAACAAGCAAAAATAACAAGTGAAAACAGATAATAAAATAAAATAAAAGGAAAAAACATTAAAAAGGGGGGACTATAAAGCGAGTAGCAAAATCATAACAACTTACATGGACGGATATTTTTCAAGAATGATTTAAAAATGTTTTCGCAGAAAGATTGCCAGATTACAAAATATGAAAACAAAAGCGCAAATTGAGTGTAACAAGAGGATTTTAAAGTGTCGTTCTTACTGCACTGCTGAAGTGATTTGTTATTATGAGTTTTGATTTGTTAGTTACCAAGGATGGGCCCGAAATGGATGTGCGCAAGGTAATATTATACTGGATATATATATATATATATATATATATATATATATATATATATATATATATATATATATATATATATATATATATATATATATACAGATTTCGGTGTTCGGAGAAACACCGAAATCTGGAGAATGCCGACATTCACCGGTGAATGTCAACATTCACGTAGTCGCTTGGTGTATGTCCGAAATATTTGCTAAATACCCTTATTTCTGACTCTCACCGGTGAATGTCAACAATCACATAGCTTTGGTTTATATTAATTTATTCGTTAATATTATTATATTTATTTAATATATTTATATTTATTCTAATGTGGGGAGAGTAGTTACAGACCATGTCAACCTTCATCTATGAAAAGGTACCCCGACATAGAGTCGAGTTAACATGTCTTATATACTAGTGAATTGTAGTTGTAATTTTGTAGTGGTAGATACGCTACAGTACTCCTCCACCAGAATTATACCTGTGATATAATTCGATGAATGGATACCACTAGTTGAATCATTGCTGTTTTTGTGCGAAGCCGGGAGAGCTGTACTAAGATCACCGTATTTTTTTTTTTGAGTGCTGAATGTGAGAGGTGTATTAACTTCATGGTCGTAGTCGCTCTTGTGTTGCCTTTAGCAGTCGAGTGTATGCAGGCCGACGTTGTGTGCTCGAGACTGAGTAGCAACAGTGCGAGGAGGTGGATAATGTTGCAGTCACAAGTAGCAAGTCAACTATTCAATGTGGACCATCCAACGAAGTAGGCGTTACTGCCGATGTAGGCGTATCCAGATCAAAGTGGGCGTTTTGCCAAGGTAGGCGTGTTCACATCACGTCCGGGTCACCAATGTGGGGAGAGTAGTTACAGACCATGTCAACCTTCATCTATGAAAAGGTACCCCGACATAGAGTCGAGTTAACATGTCTTATATACTAGTGAATTGTAGTTGTAATTTTGTAGTGGTAGATACGCTACACTATATTTTAATACTTACTGACGATAGATTAGAAGAAACATCAGTGTTTGGAGTATCGGGCAAATGTATACCGGGCAATGGCACTTGACCTTAAAAAAACATCAGTGTAGGGTATACTGGGCAGTGGCACTTAACCTTAAAAAAACATCAGTGTAGGGTATACCGGGCAAATGTATACCGGTCAGTGGCACTTAACCTTAAAGAAACATCAGTGTAGGGTATACCGGGCGGGCGAGAGTCTTCTGGGTTTGGCATAAACGGGTTGTCCGAGAGTCCCAATATGGTGATAAACCAACGATTCGGAGTTATTTGGAAGTTATTTATGAAGGGTTTCTCAACGATGGAAATTCATTCAAAATTTGCTGAAAAGGGGAGTTATTTAGAACTGGAGTAATTTCTATAATTTGAGTTGATTTGTTTGAGGGGAAACCAGTTGATTTTAAATTAGTTAATTTATCAATTAAACAGTTGTTACGAACATCGACCAATAAATTAAAATGATTCAAAAAATCAACTCCAATGATTGCCTGAGTTACATCGGCTATAATAAAGTTACAAGAAAATTTCCTGCGTAAATTTAAACTAAGATTTATTAATTTAGTACCATATGTTTGGATTTTAGAACCATTTGCAGCATATAGGACCAAAGTTTCTGGATAATTAGCTTTTGAACAAAATTTCGGAATGACTGCAACATCTGCGCCTGTGTCTATCAAAACTTTTAATTTCGTAGAGGCATCGACCAAATAAATACGATCAATATGGCGTTCGCCACTCATGGCCTGGAGTGGCTGCCCTGTTGGTTTCCCGAATTTTGAAAAGTATATGGGGGTTTGCATTTTCTAGCTCCATCTCCAAAGTTAGTGTGATAAAAACACATGTTATTCTGTGGTTCACGGTAATAATTTTGTCTAGAACGGGACCTACTATGATTTCTATTACCCCGATAGGTATTAGTTCGCTCACGTCCTTGTCTATTTTGCTGAGCTTCCTGAAAACTAGTTTTTAGTTCATTAATTTGTTTGGTAAGTTCAGAAATTTGATCGTAAAGTGTAGGCTAGTTACAACTGATTCAGCAGAATTTATTTGAATAGGGCTAGCGAGTTCAATAATCTTATCAGCCATTGCAGCTAATTGAGTTAAATTTTCGTTTGACGCAGCAAGAATAGCTTGTATATTTTGAGGCAATCTGGCTAACCACAGCGATTTAAGAATGTTTTCGCTAATATGAGATCCTGCTAGTTCTCGCATTCGAGCTAACAAATAGGAGGGACGTTGATCACCTAACTCTAGTCCTTGCAAAAGTGTTCTAATTTTAGAAGTTTCACTCTCTGAAAAAATACTAATTAAGCGATTTTTTAAAGCTGTATATTTGTTTGCAGCTGGTGGGTTTAAAACTAAATCCTGAACAGAGTTAAGTATGTCAGATTCAATAGCTGCTACAACGTGATGAAACTTGGTAGCGTCGGTAGAAATTTGAGAAATTGAAAATTGCGATTCTAACTGTGCAAACCATAACACGGGATTGTTTTTCCAGAACGGAGGAGGTTTGATTGCTACGCGAGAAATTTGAGAAGGTTGAATGTTAACTAAAGCTCCTTCATTCACCACGTCTCCTGGCTGTTCGTTTTCCGGCATTTTTTGACAAAAAAAAATCAAAACAACATATAGAATAAAGGTAAAATATTTATAAATTAATTTGAAAGCATTCCCTACGCTATATACACACTAATCCACGAGATAAAAAAACGCGCACAGTACTACCACAGAATCAGACACAGACACGTGGGTATGACATACAAAATTTTGAACATAAAAAAGAATATGAATAAAATTAAAATAAACATATTGCTAATAGATTTAAATTTATTATATTGCTAGGAAAGTTCCGATTAAATAAAGAATCAATTTAAAGTTTAAGTCCGGGTCCACCAATTATAGCACGTGTGTGCTTTAAAGTTAAGAATAACATGTTATTAAAAATCATTTGATCTAGTTAATTACGAATAAAAATGAAGAATGGAAAAGTTTAAGTTAAGGAAAATTTAATGTACAACAAAAACATATAATGAAAACTTATATTGTAAAGAATTTACAGGGCAACAAAAAAGTATAGGGATCACTTTTGCGGCTATCTACCACTAAAGTTTTAAAACCTTTTTACATATATAGCTAACTGATCTAAAGCTCTGCTATTAGACTTTCAATTGCAATACTATTTCATAAAATCACAAAAATGCCTTAGAAGAAACTTGACAAAAAGTTAATTGGTCAAGTACAAGCATTTTTAGAACTTTGCTGGAGCCACAGGATTATACAAACCCATTTTAAAAAGAAAGGTATTGCGATTTCACTCAGCCATATCAGTCGCATCAAGAATTCAAAACTCGGATCGATGTAAAATAATGCAAAACCAAAAAGAAGTGGACGGCCAAGCAAATTGAAAAAATCAAATTTGCAGAAGCTTGATAAGATGACATCAAAACCGGATCCACCAACACAGGCAAGCATGGCTAAAGCTCTTAACGTGAGCCAGCAAGTTGTAAGCTATAAACTAAAACAAAAGTTGAAGAAAGAATGCCATAAAAAACCTAAATGTCATCATTTAAGTGAGAGATCGGTGCAGACTAGGAGGCAACGTTCATGGCCCCTCTACAAGCTTCCCCGTAAGGACAGATGACGAAAGTTCATTACAACTGATGAAGCTTGGATCTATCTATCTGATACCAATGCTAAATCTAAAGTTCAATATCTTAGTCGCGGGCAGAACAGGCGAGACTTGACACCATCAACCACGGTGCCTCATCCCAAAGGCGTAATGGTTTGAATGGGCATATCCGCCCATGGTGTGACCAAACCTCGATTTGTGAAACCTGGGGCCAAAATAAATTCTGAGTATTATATACAGAAGATATTAAAGCCCTTTCTTAAGGATGATTACTGCAGATTGCACCCTAATGGTGATGCTGTGTTCCATCAGGACTCTGCCCCATCGCATGCATCTAAGGTCACCCAGAAATTCCTAACAGATCAGCAAGTGCAATTCCTGAGACCAGAACAATGGATTCCAAACAGTCCCGATGCTGCACCATGCGACTATTTCCTATGGGGACATCTGAAAAACAAACTGAATAAGCGAAGAATTTCTACATTGAGAGGCCTTCAAAGAGCTATTAGAGAAGAGGTGAAGAAAATCCCCCAGGAAATCATTTTGCGGGCTTTAAAATCCTGGCCGAAGCGTTGTAGACAAATCTATTATGCCGGTGGTCGACATAATGAGAAGCATCGCTGAATTTATGTAATAAATTTTGGAAATATAAACATTCAAAAATGATCCCTATATATTTTTGTTACCCTGTAGATAATGGTAAAGAAGGTTTGAGGAACACGTCCTCTCTCCATGCGAGTCAGTTTGGAAGTGAGCATGAGGGGGGTTTTCAACCGGTTATGCCGGCTGGATTTACCTCACTTCAGTTCGTTTCGGAGTGGTCAGGAGGGTTGTCGAGGCACATACTTGGGGACTGGATGGTTGCCGAGGCACACCACAAGAATATTCTATAACTATTACAATTCTGTAAGTTCTGAATTCACTTTATTCATTGGAATGACGAAAGCAATGTTGACTTCACTTTAATTTGTAATGAATTGAAGACGGAAAAAATTATTTTACTGTAATACACCCATCTGTAACAACAAGTGATCATGAAATTGGAAGTTATGTAGTTGGTAATAGAAAGGTAAAAATTATTGAGAAATTGTTCTTCAGATATGCTTGGCGTGTTCTGTTTCAATGTTTGGCATGTTCTGGTTAGTTTTTTCAAGAAGTTCTACCTTTTCCTTAGGGAAATTTTGCTTCTTATTTGCTGCTAAGAAAATGGCGTCCATCATTGCCAATGGTTATGTGGGAACTAATGCCCGATATTTTCAGTCTCTCGCTAGAGGGCATACTCGAGCGTTGTGATCGCGAATTCCTCTACAAATTCTTCCAAGCCACAAACCGAAACCGTTTCTGACTATTGATGTGCCAATCGATTCATTTAAATGAATCGATTCTTTAGAATCAATTCACTAAAATGAACGGTTATATGAATCGATTCTTTGATTCTTTTTTTAATGGTCGTTATAATGGAAGAGTCTTTATAAAAGGTGGTCGTACAAATTAGTTTAGACTGTTTTAGTATTTGAATTAGTTGATCTAGGTCAGGGGCTCTCAATATTTTTCTGCCATGGAACTCTAAATAATTAACGTTCTTTCGGTGGAACACCTGATAAAAGTACTATCTCGTGTAGCCGCTGTAACCTTTCCACGGAACCAGTGCCGTAGCGAGCTTAACTCGCGCCCGGGGCACAATACCTTTTTGGCGCCCCCCCCATACGAAAACCATCTATTATTTTAAGTAAAATATACTCTCAAAGTAATAAATAAATAAAGTAAAATAAATAAAGTCATAGACTCAAGCTAGACATTAAAATTGAGACAAATAATGTAGTTGAGAAAACAAGACTAGATTTTGAAATGTATACGATCATCTAGAATTAGTTCAAAAGATACCTATTATTTATTTTACATATTTATAAAGAAATATTTTAAAAACACGCAGTTTTAAAACAATAAAAAAGTAAATATTTATTATCTCTAAGGAGATACAGATATTTAATAATATGATTATAATACATTAATAAAGCTAATTACTATGTATAAATTTTCCGCTTTTGATGAAGCAAATACATCAATAATATCATTAAAGTTGATCATTTCAAATTTTTCTCTTTCCCCACTTAAAAATGCTAGGTCACTTCGACGATCTTGTCCCATCGTTGATCGTAGATACGTATACGTCAAAATTAATTTTAATTTGCTGAATGACCATTCGCAGCTAGCAATTGATACTGAGATAGTCAGGAGTATTTGAAGTGCCACTCTCAGGTTTGGAAAAACATCTTCTCCATACGGGATTATAAAAGTAAAAGATTCTAATGGAGTTTTAAGTTCAATTTCTTTTCTACTGCGGAGTAACATTTTGCAGTCACATACTTCTATAAAGAGTTCTATTCCATTGAAATCTGTATTATAAAATTCATCCAAATTTTTTAAAAAAAATTTCAAGGTCGTTATCAACATTATCCTTGTTTAATAAATTTTCAACGTCTAGTAGAAATCCAAATTTGAAATTAAGGTCACTTAATTGATAGAAATAGAAATAAATAGTGTTCTGAAAGAAAGAATGTTTGTACTTCTTTCAGAACACTATTTTCAGAATGTCAGCCCTGCCATTAGAAAAGACGTGTCATTTCTATTATGAATATATTATTACAGTTTGATTAGTGTTCCTTTTTATTTACGAATTAGCATTTATTATATTTCACTGGCACTAAATTTAAAATATATTTTCCACAACTAAAGTATAATAAAAATAAAAATTATCCAACAATTTTTTTTGTTTTGCTGACCATTTGGCGCCCCCTTATGAGTAGCGCCCGGGACATGATGCCCCCCCTTGCTCCCCCCTCGCTACGCCACTGCACGGAACCATAGGGCTTTACGGAACACCAATTGGGGACTATTAATTTAGATCTTAGGCTCTAGGGTGCAGAAGCAGAATATTCCAGTTAAGCGGTCAGCCGAATGTGGCTAAAAAAAGTACCAATTAGAGAAGCCCTTGCAATTCTTGACGGAACTCTAGGGTTCCATGGAACACCATTTGGGAACCACTCTTTTAGATCCCATACTCTAGGGGTCAGAAGTTGAATGTTCTACTTGGGGGGCTATAAAAGTACTATCTCGTGTAACCGCTGTAACTTTTCCACGGAACCATTGAGCTTTCCGGAACACCAATTGGGGACCATCAATTTAGATCTTGGGCTCTAGGGTGCAGAAGCAGAATGTTCCACTTGGGTGGTCCAGTTGAATGTGGCTATAAAAAGTACTAACTAGTGGAACCCCTGTAATTCTAAACGGAACCCAAGGGTTCCGCGAAACACCATTTAGGAACTGCTAATCTAGGCAATGCTAATAACTTTTTTAGAATTTTAATATTTTTATTTTTTTTAATATTTGTTTGATTCATCAATTTTATTAAAAAATAATTATTTTTTTAAAAAAAATTGTTAATATAAAGACCAATAATGAATAATAAAGATATTCGTAAAAAAAATAAAACGGTAAATTCACTTATAATAATGAAAAAAATTCAAATTGTATAACGTGAAACAAAATGAAAAAATAGTTAAATTGCGTTTTAAAACTTAAAAAATTAAAGCTTGAAAAAGTGAGAGGATATGAATTGATATTCAATAAGTTTGTCTAAAAGTATTCCTAACAAAAAAAAAAGAAAGGGGGGGGGGAAAGAAAATAAATAAAATAATTAAAAATATCCCTCCCCCCAGCAGTAAAAGAATATTTACTCTAAATACTCACATTTTTCGCAATAAACAGTTTTTCAATCATTAAAAAAATAAATATATATTTTTTTTATCTTTTCTTTAAAAAAAAAAAACCTGTCCTTTTTTCTGAAAATTTTTAGTTACTTGCCCCTTTTCATAACCACCCCCATCCCTCTGAAGGCATCTTTTAATTTTAGAAAAAAAGATAATAGCGAAAAGAATCGATTCGTTTCTCAAAACAGTTCCTTTAATGTTAAAAGATATAAAACCGCTCAATTGAATCATTTAAACAGTTCAGTGAATCGAATGCAATGTTAAAGTATAGGAAAACGACTCAAAAGAACTGATTGGAAATCCAAATCAACTCTTTGAGCCGATTTCAATGTTAAGGGATAGGAAACAGTTCAAAAGAATAGATTCATTTGGCTTTATGATTCGTTTAATGCTAAGAGATAGGCAAACAGTTCATTGAGTCGTTTATTCGACTCTTGATTCTTTTTCTCGCATTCGGCTCATTTTTAACCAATCAGAGGATCGTTCATTCGATTCTCGACTCTTTTTGTCTCATTCAACTCATTTTCAACCAATCAGAGATTTGCATTCATACGTAAGTTCATTACCCAATCAGCGCAACGGTTTCATTTTCTATGGCTCCCGCTCCTTGGCATAATAAACGATAACATAGAACTCTGCTTTACTTCATATTTACTGAAATTTATAAATCGAAAATTAACCATGTGAATGAAAAAATTCGCTCTTTAATATTAAAGGACTGAAAAGTAATATCTGAGCTTTACAGCATTAATATCTTTTTTAGTTGAAAGGAAGAACCGAAACTGGAGAAGACAGCTTTTCAGTTGTTGTTGCCATTTTTGAATTGTTGTTTATCAATAGAATTTATTAATTTCGAAGATTAAAAGATTGTTGTTGTTGTTGTTAATTTACGTCGCACTAGAGCTGCACAATGGGCTATTGGCGACGGTCTGGGAAACATCCCGGAGGATGATCCGAAGACATGCCATCACAATTTTGATCCTCTGTGGAGGGGATGGCACCCCCGCTTCGGTAGCCCGACGACCAGCGCGCGAAGTCGAGCACTTTACTGTAGCACAGTTTAATGAGGACCAATACCGCACACCCTCGGTCCCTACGCAGACTGATCCAAGTGGTCACCCACCCGCACGCTGACCGTAGCCAGTGATGCTTGACTTCGGTGATCAGCTGGGAACCGTGTCTTAACGATCAGTCCACTGCGGAACCGTAGATGAAAAGAAAAAGAGAGAGAGTGATGCATACAGTACGTATTGCATTAATAGCTATTTCAATTTGCGATCGCAACGCTCGAGTACGCTCTCTATCGGGAGCCTGTAAATATCAGACGTTAATTTATCACGTTTTCATTTAGTTCCATCAAAATCATCGGCCATGACGGACACCATTTTCTTAGCAGCAAATAAAAATCAAAATTTCCCTAAGGAACAGCTGAAGAACTTGAAAAAACTAACCAGAACATGCCAAACATTGAAGCAGAACACGCCAAGCATTTGAAGAACAATTTCTCAATAATTTTTACCTTTCTATTACCAACAACATAACTTACAATTTCATGATCACTTGCTGTTACAGATGTGTATATTACGGTAAAATAATTTTTTCTGTCTTCAATTCATTACAAATTAAAATGAAGTCAACATTACTTTCGTCATTCCAATAAAGAAATGTGAATTCAGAACGTCAAGAACTGCTATAGTTATAGAATTCTTCTTTGTTATAGAACAGTATATATTTCTGTATCTATATATTTCTGTATCTATATAATTCGGAAAACAACAATTCGCGATCGCAACGCTCGAGTACGCCGTCTAGCGGGAGCCTGTAAACATCAGACATTAATTTATCACGTTTTCATTTAGTTCCATCAAAATCATTCACTGAATCAGACGCCATTTTTTAGCAGCAAATAAGAAACAAAATTTCCCTAAGGAGAAGGCCGAAGAACTTGAAAAAAATCTCCAGAATATTAGTAAATCTTTCAGGAACAGAACACGCCAAACATTTGAAGAAAAATTCCTCAATAATTTTTAATTTCTATTATCAACAAACTTGCAACTGATGACTTCCGATTTCGGATACTGTTACAGATGTGTGTATTAAGGTAAAATGCATTTCTTCTGTCTTCAATTCATTACGAATTAAAGTGAAGTCAACATTGCCTTCGTCATTCCAGTGAATAAATATGAATTCAGAACATACAGAATTGTAATAGTTATAGCATATTCTTCTTCGTTATAGAATAGTATCTATTTCTGTATCCATATAATTCGGAAAACAACAATAAAAATTATCCAAATAACTTGAAATAGTGCCATTTGTGCTGATTCTTAATTAATTTCAATCGTTTTCTTGGTAAGTATTTTTTAGTTTTGAAAGAATAAGTTCAACTAGAATTCAGCTATTCTGTTTTTAGCTACATATTCAAATTCATATCAATTATTAAATTTTGCTGTATAGTATGTTATCTAAAAGTAATGAAGGGATAAACTATGTATCTATTATTTGAGAATAAAGTTTTCAAACAAGGAACTTATCATTTTGGAATTCTCCGGGAATTATAAATCAGGTAAGTGCAATGATTTTTACAATAAAAAATTTGCTTGTAATTTTTTTTTTTTTCATTTGATGATGGTTCTCTACAGAATGGTTTTTTACGTCTGATTAAGAACTGTAAGAATAATAAAAAAAGAAACAATATGAAAGTTTTTATTTCAATGTAAAGAATTCTTAAAATCGTTTTTTTATCCTAAGAATTCTTTATTTTCCGTTTTTTAGTTTATAATTTTTTGATAAAAATTGTTCTCAAAATACTTTTTTTGAACAATTAAATGGTATAACATTATGTGTTTATGCATACTTCTTGTATGTTCCAATGTTTGAAGTAATATGATTCAGAAAAGTATGGAATAAAAATTCGGTACTTACGTATTAACGCCACGGCCGCTACAGATTTGGCGGTTTTTAAGTGCCGCTAATCTACACTGAAAATTTTTGCGACAATTCATAAAATAAAACACTTTATTTAAAATCAAAATAGTCAATCGGATTTCGGTGGAAAATGAGCCGATATAGAGTTTAGCATAGATTCAAAACAATCACAGCGCCATATGAAATCTGATAAATAAGATTCCAAATGAAATAACATTTCCAAAACGTACGTTTACCAAGATAAAGTTTCATGTTGTGGGAATTGGTACATTTTCGTTTTTTCGGTAAAATATTTCCCTCCTAAAAAAATACAATTGCATCTTGTTTTGTTTTTGGCAAATCCCAAAGAGGAATTTTTGTAGCACTAAAAATGGCGACAAAAAAGAATTGTTTTTTTGTTTTTGTTTCGTCAGCATTCTTTATTTTACGTTTCTTAGTTTCTAAATAATGATTTTTATTGAAACTTGAAATTTTTTGATAAAAATTGTTGTCAAAAAACTTTGTTTACAAAATTAAATTTCATAAAATTATGAGGCTTATGTATACTTTTTGTTCATTTTAATTTTTGAAGTAATATGATTCTTAAAACTATAGAATGTAAAGTTTAAATGGGCCTTTCATGTTATATCATTAAATTTAGTAAAACTATTTCTCGGGCATTAGGTTTTAACTCTTATAAGAATATACATATTTTTTTCTGTTAATGTACAAATATTTTTCCGATGTGTTTTGAATATTCCTTCTCTAATAAAAAGATATACCATTTTGTTTTCGTTTGCATAAGAAAGAATATCAAGCATTTTTCTTTTTTAAATTTAATTAGCCACAATAAAGAAGGAACGTTGCAATGCTACGTGCTACATTAACGACGTCTCTAGAGTAACTGAATGACGGTTCATATAGAAATCGCAGGTATGCGTCTCATACAACAGCGCCCCCTATAGTTCGTTGCGATCGCGAATAGTGTCATTTGTGCTGATGATTAATAAATTTTTTTTTATCGTTTTCTTGGTAAGTATTTCTTAGTTTTGAAAGAATAGATAATTTCAACTAGAATTCAGCTGTTCTGTTTTTAAGCTACATATTCAAATTCATATCGAGATCTTACAATTGTGTATAATATGAAAAAAGCACAACTACTTCCACTTACTAGGTATAACATTTACCTTTTAGTTTAATTATTAAACTGAGTTTTAAATATGTTTACTAAATTCATAAACTTCGGTAAAACAACAATATAAATTATTTCCAAAGGAACTAGACTAATACAATTCCAACCTGGCGAGTAGCGACTTATAAACAAGACGCTTCGTTTGATGCTTTTACTTGTTGCTAGGAATCAGGTTCGCAGAAAATGCTGTTTACTAGTTAAATTTAGTAGGAATAACACGATCTGTGACGTAGGCTATAGTATACCCAATTATAAAATTTTGATGTGTGGTATGTTAACTAAAAGTAATAAAGGGATAATCTATGCACACATTATTTGAAAATAAAACTTTCAAACGAAGAACATTTCATTTGGAACTCTACGGATTTATAAAGAAGGTAAGTGTTTTGATTTTTATAATAAAAAATTAGCTTGTAAAACTTTATTTTCTTATTTGATGATAGTTCTCTACAGAATGGTTTCTTACGTCTGATTAAGAACTATAAGAATAATAAGAAAAGAAACTATATGAAAGTTTTTATTACAATGTAAAGAATTCTTAAAATCGCTTTTTATCCTAAGAATTCTTTATTTTCCGTTTTATAGTTTATAATTTTTTGATAAAAATTGTTGTCGAAATACTTTTTTTGAAAACGTAAATGGTATTAACATTATGTGTTTATGTATGCTTCTTGCATATTCTAATGTTTCAAGTAATATGATTCAGAAAAGTATGAATAAAAATTCGGTACTTATGTATTAACGCCACAGCAGCTACAGATTTGGCTGTTTTTAAGTGCCACCAATCTACACCTAAAATTCTTGTGACAAATCATAAAACGAAATACTTTATTTAAAATCAAAGTAGTTTATCGGATTTCGGTGGACAATGGGCAAAATATTTCGCTCCAGAAAAAATAAAATTGCATCTTGTTCTATTTTTGACAAATCTCAAAGACGCATTTTCGTATCACTAAAAAAGGGTAACAGAAATCGAAGAACAAATCATTTTGGAATTCTTCTGACTTATAAAGCAGGTAAGTGTTAATTTTTATAAAATAAAAAATTTTACTTTTAAGTAGTTTTTTTCTTGATGATAGTTTTCTATAGAATGGTTTTCTACGTCCGATTATGAATCAAAAAAGAAGAAACATGAAAGTTGTTTATTTTAATATAAGGAATTTTTAGAATTGTTTTCTTTTTTTTTTTTTTTTCTTTTTTTTTTTTTTTTTTTTTTTGTATCGTAAGCATTCTTTACTTTACGTTTTTCAGTTTCTAAATAGTGATTTTTATTAAAACTTAAAATTTTTTTGATAAAATTACTTGTCAAAAAACTTTATTTACAAAATTAAATTACATAAAATTATGAAGCTTATGTATACTTTTTGCTTATTTTAATGTTTGAAGTAATATGATTCTTAAAACTATGGAATTTAAAGTTTAAATAGGCCTTTCAGGTTATATCATTAAATTTAGTAAAACTATTTCTCAGGCATTAGGTTTTAACTCTAATAAGAAGATACATATTTTTTTCTGTTTATTTACAAATATTTTTCAGATGTGTTTTGGATGTTCCTTCTTTAAAAAAAAAAAAAGAGATACCATCTTGTTTTCGGTTGTATAAGATAGGATATCAAACATTTTTCTTTTTAAAATTTAATAAGCCACATTAAAGAAGGAACGTTGCAATGCTACACGCTACATTAAAGACGTCTCCAGAGTAACTGAATGACGGTTCATATAGAAATCACAGGTATGCGTCTCATACAACAACGCCCCCTATAGTTCGTTGCGATCGCGAATTCCCTTCATCCTTCAAGTGAGTATATAGCCTTCAAACCGGTTGTGCGCTAACGTTGACATTGGGGTCATTCTCAATGGATGCGATTTTTCCGCTAGCGAAAACTCTCGCAACTACGAGTACCTTATTGGCCAGTTGTTCGCATGTATATATTTTCAACCAAACAGATTGTCATTCACATGATACTCGAGTGAGAATGGACCTGTGTCTATTCGACTGAGATAGGATTTTATCAAGCTCCAATTGTATAAACGAAATGCTGTATCAAATGCATATGCGGATGTTTAGCAAGTTTAAGTACTAACCAGGGACTAATATAGGGGATAAGGACATTTAACTTTCCCGGGGGGGTTTTAGAAAAGCAACACGCTTTTGACAGACCGGTTTTACGCACAAAAAGTGGCGTTCGCGTCGTCGTAGTGATTATTTTCTGACATCCCCTCCGTACCTTTGCATTGCGCGTAATCAGTGTTGATCATTAAAAAGCAATTTAATTTAAATTCTAAAACTTTTTCATTTCCGTAAACCAGTATATTATTTTGTATATTGCTTAAAGATGTCTATTCATTACTCATAATTTATTTGTTTGTTTATTGAAGCTTTAAAAGCAGAGATCATTCAGATTACAAACAGTAGTTTCGGTTTTGTTTAGTTTTGGTTTTCAGAACTTAGATTAATTAAAACCGAAGAAGGATATTTACTTATCCAACCATAGTTATTAGTTTGAAGCGTCTGGTTCTATTATAACTGAAGTATCGATGCTTATATTAGCATTTTTTTATATTTAAAAATATGATTTAACAGAAGGAGTTCGAAACTAAAATCCTTTGAATTTTATAAGTTTACTATTATTGTTTTAAAATCGTAATAATTAAAAATGCACATCAATGACACATTTTTTTTGAAGCCATGCAACTGTAAATTTGTTAAAATTTCCGATGAGAATTAAAAATAAAAATCTTTTTCATGAAAATAATTATTCGTAGCATTTATTATGAACTCGATTGTATTATCTATTAATTTCCGATCTTTATTAATGCCTTTGCACAAATAATTATAATATATATATATATATATATATATATATATATATATATATATATATATCAGTATCAAAATCTCCCAATTCATTACTTAATGTCCGCGTAAGACTATGTACCTTGCTAATTAATTGCCCACAATCAAATGCTCTTCATTTTGTTTTGATTTACAAGGAATATAGATAAAATAATTCATAATTTATGTAAATATTTAAACATTGCTGCCTTTATGAATGTTTTTTTTAAGAAAACAATCATATTTTGCGTTACACGTAAAGGGAAACCACGAAAATATCTTTCAGATTGCTTGACACTTAAGGAGTTCCAGCGAAATGCTCAGTAATCGTATTGAATTTTTTTTATATAATAAATAATTTTTTTAGCGTCTTTGACAGACAGTCAATTATTTCGGTGAATATAGCGAGATGCTCTTCATATTTTTTGTAATTTTTAACTCATTCCAAAAATCAAAGTAACGTGCAATTTAAATATCGGCATAAAACAATGTTTATAAAAGTTATAAAAATAATTTATTTTAGCCAAGATTAAGTTGAAATTAAAGTAATAAAATTTTGCGTTACACGCAAAGGAAAACCTAGAAAATGTTTTTCAGATTGCTTGGCGGAAATAGGATTTCAACTAAATGTTCATCTTTATCTCAATGAAATTATTTTTTTATAAGCAACCATTTTTTATTATTAATCAGTCCTAGCCGTTGTGGTTCAGAAGATCAGGAGTCTTCTTGAAGTCAGGCTAACCGTGGGATGTTTTCCTCAAAATGTAACGTAAATGCGGGCTAGTTCCATCAAGAAGTCCAATATGGAGGCAAATTTCTCTCAATACTTTATAAAGGACTCTCCCTGTCTTTTGGATATGATTTAAAATTGAATTTACGGAGTTAAACATGAGTAGGCGTAAGCACATAATTAGGTCGGCTGTTCGACGACGGTTATAAAATTATGAAATAGATAAGGTATCAACTTGCTGAATATAAACGAAAAGCTCTTCTTTTTAACTCAACCAGTAAAACAAAATAAGCCACAATTTAAGTATCGAATTACAATTATATACTTATGAAAGTTATAAAAATAACCTGTTTTAAATAAAATTAAATTATCAAATTTTGCGTTACATGCTAAAGAAAACTAAAAATGCGTTTTTCAAATTGTTTTTATCGGTAATAGGTATTCCAGCTAAATGTTCATTATCTAAAAGAAGTTATTTTTAAATAATCAATAATTTTTTTTCTTCCCATCCTTGATAGATGACTTAACATCTTTGTGAATATAAGGAAACGTCCTTATTATTTTTAATTCAACCCAGAAATCAAAATTACTCATAAGTTACTTGGAGTACAATCATAATCATTAAAGTTATGAAAATAACTTATTTCAATTAAGACTAAATAGAAATAATCAAATTTTACGCAAAACCGCAAAAAAGTCTTTTAGATTGCTGAACGGTAATAGGATTCTAGCTAAATGTTCATTATCGCAATGAATTATTTTTTCAACAATTAATTTTTTTTATCATCCTTGAGAGACTAATTGTCATATTAGTTGATGTTGTGAAACACTTTTTACTTTTAACACGACCCAGAAATCAAAGTACCTTGCAATTTAAATATCAGAGTAAAATCATGTTTATAAAAGCTTTTGTAGTAACCTATATATTATTTAAAATTAAATTAAAATTTAGACAAATCAAATGTTGCGTTAAATGCAAAGGAAAACCACGAAAAAGTCTTTTAGATAACTGAACAATAATAACATTACAGCTGTATGTTCATTATCGCAATGAATTATTTTTTGAACCATTAATTTTTTTATTATCCTTGACAGACAATTTGTCATCTTAGCGGATGTTGTGAAATACTTTTCTTATATTTTTAACTTTTAACACGACCCAGATATCAAAGTAACTTGCAATTTAAATATCAGAGTAAAATCATGTTTATAAAAGCTTTTGTAGTAACCTATATATTATTTAAAATTAAATTAAAATTTAGACAAATCAAATGTTGCGTTAAATGCAAAGGAAAACCACGAAAAAGTCTTTTAGATAACTGAACAATAATAACATTACAGCTGTATGTTCATTATCGCAATGAATTATTTTTTTAACCATTAATTTTTTTATCATCCTTGACAGACAATTTGTCATCTTAGTGGATGTTGTGAAATACTTTTCTTATATTTTTAACTTTTTACGCGACCCAGATATCAAAGTACCTTGTTATTGAAATAGAGGAGTAAAATCGTACTTTGAAAAACTTTTTGAATGAAAATAATTAGAATTTCCATTACACACAAATGAAAACCAAGAAAACGCTTTACTAGCAAACTAATTGTACAGGCTAGCTTGGAATGTTTACTAAAATGTTCTTTATTTTATTTATTTACTTATTTTTTGTAAGTACATAAAGTGTGTGTTTTATTTTATTTCAAATATTTGAATTTCAGAATGATATAAAGAATTAAATTTTAAAAGCATATTAGTTTTTTTTTTTTAATTTTACGAATTATAAATCTTTAAAAAAATCTGGAAAAAAAATGTGTCATAAAATTTGCGAATTTCAGATTTTTCTGGCAAAGAGACTGAATGTTATCAATTATTATTAATCGTTACAACTTATAAAAATCAAATAAAAAAAAAGAACAAATTATGTACAGCTGCAATAAACAAGCACCGCAGTTCACTAGAGGGCGTGGATATAGAGTACAAACTAGTTACTAGACCAGTGATGTTAACGTTCACCGTGACGTCCGTTTGGTCGAGTGATTGATCTTCCTGCCTTTATATCTATGGTACTAACTCTGAATAAGCTTATAAAGTGTAGAGTACAAAATATTGTCAAAAAAAAAGAATCGATTCTTTTTCAAAAATGAACTTGATGAATCGATTCACAAAAAAGAGTTGATTGAAATATCGATTCGTATTTCTGACTTTTCAGTGCAACTTTCTGCTATCTATATAGCCTCAAAAATAAGATTCAGTAATAGGAATAGAGAGCTATAAACTGACGCACAGAGCTCGTCGCACTCGTCTACATTATGTATTCTACTTAAAATTCTTTGCTTTCAGTTTTGACAATGCTAGATATTTATTTGCTTGCTATTTAATTGTTAAACATGGCTCATCCATATCTATTTCTAGCTGTAGGTGTTGTTGCGGCGGCAACCGCTCTGATTATATGGCTAAATAGTGAAAGACCTCAACCAGTGAGAACTGGAAGACGCAGTTCCAAAACAAACACTGTTAATCGAAACCATCCTGAACCAGATTCTGAATGTATGATATGTTGTGACAGAGCTGTCACAACCAAATTTATGCCATGCCAGCATGCCTGTATGTGCTCAGAGTGTGCTGCAAAGTATATGGAAATATGTGAAGAAAGAAACTATTTAAAAAAATGCCCTTATTGTCGCACAGTTATTCAGTCGTATGGCAACCTATAAAAGGAAATGCAATATTGCGACATTAATAATTTTAACTTAGCTTTATGGTGAATTTGCCTTAGTCTATTGAAGTGCACAAGTTTTGTAGTAATATTATTGGCATTTTGTTTTGAATAAACTGAAATTTGTGTGTATATATCAATCAAGACTGTTTTATATTTATAGATAAATACTTTTAAAAATGTATAACGTGATAACTTTTAAAAAGTGTTAAATAAAATTTGCCATTTTTCTTTCTTTTTGACCTTTAGTTTTTGTTGTGTAGGTACAAATGATCTTAAATGAATTTATATGAGTCTTTATTGTTCACAGTGTTTTCCAAAAGTACAATTAGCACTTTAAGGTTGTGTTTGCTTTTTGCAATTAGTTTCAAATCTAAGAACATTTTCACTTGTTGGCTTCAACTACTATCTCCAAAATATTTTTGTACCCGATAAAATTTTTAAAAAATAATGAAGTATATTGAAAAATACTGAAAAGGATACGAATCCCAGAGACGGCTTTGAGTTATATGCTTAGTTTTACTTGCTCTGTGATTTTTTTCTCTGTTGCCATTGAGAGTTGTTGCGAAAAATTAACAATATTTATTGCATTTTTTCTCCTTCTTATGCTACTACTTGGTTATTACTAAAATTTGGGGATCATTTTTGTTCAAGTACCTGTGCAAGTATTTTTCTTACTGTTGGATTAAGTATATATGAGTAAATGTTTCATAAGAAGTTGTTCATTTCATCATTATCAGTAGCAATTATTTTTTTGCCAGTTTGTTACAGGTAGTTCAGAAACATGAAAGAGCCGGCCGAGGGGTCAGCGTGCCTGACTGTGAAGCCAGTGGCTGCGTGTTCGAATCCCGCTCAAGGTATGGATGTTTTGCTCTGTGTGTTGTTCTCTATTGTGTGAATGTGGCCCATCCTATAAAACGGGTATCTGTGGGACGGGTAATGTTGCTCGCTTCCGTGACTTCAGAGGTGCCCACTGGGTAATGTTAATTGAGCAACACTTCCGGCATCTTCCTAGGTGAAAATGTAAAAAATTCAGTGCCTGCCATTAAAAAAAAAATCATAAAAGAATATGTTTTTCAACAGCATTATAAGAAAAATTAAATTATTGTTCAGAAATATAAGTTGTACTTCATTCCTATTTAGAATTTATGCACACTTCATCATAAGAAACGGTAACATAATAACGATTGCTTCGTGTGGTTTTAATAAACTTAAAAAAAATAATACTTATAATGTAGTTAATAATAAAATATATTTGTAGGTTTATTTTTACGAGGATGTAAATAATGTCCTTGGCCCACCTCTAGAGTGTTCATTTGATTCTTTGTTACTATGAATTTGAATATGATTGTTATGCGAGTCTCGAAATGGACTAATTGTTAAGACATGATCCCCAATAGAACACAGCAGTCAAGCATTACTGTGTACGGGTGGGTGACTACTTGGCAGGGTTCGTAATTTTTTTTAATAAAAAATAGATTTTTTTGATTTAAATCGGATTTTTTTGATTTTTATTCAAATACACTGTAAGAAATTTAATTTATGATTAAAAATACTTTATAAATGTTTAGTCAAAATTAAATTAACATTAAAACTATATTATAACAATATTTTAGGAGCTCTAACTTACTAAAATAATTTTTCGTTATAATACATAGCTTTGAATGCATGATTGAAATTTAAAGACTAGATGAAATAGAGAATTTAAAAAGTACATCAGGGGTCTGTTTAGGTTTTTTTGATAGGCACCTATTTTGTGAAATTTAGATATAATTTGTGAAAATAAAAAATTATATTAAAAATTCAACACAAAAAAATTTCAAAAATATGGATTTATCGTTTCTACGAGACACAAAAATGAAATTTTAAGAAAAAATATTTTGTGAAATTATTCTACTGTTTTTCCTAAAGTTGAATTTGTGAAGGTAAATTTGACTTGGATAGACCCCTGTACTTTAACTATTAAAGCAAAGTTTCAATTAGCAAACCATAATTTTAATTTAAAATTGTGATTTCTTTTTTTCCCTCTTGATTTTTAAAATGACAAAATAAATGTAACAGATTGTGTTTAAAAATGTAGTCATTCATCAAAAAATAAATAAATATTTAATCTATATATTTTTATATTAAAATATTCATTTTTAATCCTACATCAATAAAATATAATGTACATTTTAATTCCAATTTTTTTTGAAAAAAATTCATGTTTATTAAATATTTTCTACAGCTATGCAACTTTATATTAAGACAGACAGCATTAACCCCTTGGGGACGGGTGATTCAGAAAAGTATTCGTACAAAATCAGAATCAGGCTGTAATTAAATAAAAAACGGTAACTTAAATGTAGTCGTCGCTAATATTAGAGACTTACTTTGCTTTTTAATCATGCGTGTAATCAATGATACAGAGATGCCAACTGCTCCGGACAAGCCAAAATAATTAGTAAAACGGTAGATAACTACAAAATAAATTTTACAAATATTTGACTATTTTTGCTTGCTTTTTAAAAGGTATCGCACGTCACAAGTACTATAAAGTGGTGAATTATATAAGCCCACGAATCATTTAGAAATAGTGGTGGATAAAAATTGAATTTATTAAACCAAGAATCACAATTGATAAACTACCACTTTAAAATATATATTTGCTGTCCGGAGCAAGTTGGCATCTCTGATGATAGTTCAAAGTATAATTAAATAGTTTTATTTTGAACAAAGTAATGGTGAATTAAATAAATCAATCAATTATAACTCCTCCCACAAATAAACTGCTAAAGAATTACTTTGATTACCAGTTTTATCTTTTACCCCGGTTGATACGGTTTTACTGCTGGCACGTATTTGTGACAGTCGGCGCGAAAGGGTTAAATGTTTACTTTAATCTGTACTTTCAATCTCAAGAATCAATAGATTTTTAAAAATGTAATTTCAAATGTGTTGGAATTTAGCACACATCAAGAAAGAAAGTAATTTCGTTAACTAAAATTAATTATAGCAATTTATTTAAAATAAATTTTAAAACTTAGATAAGAAAAAAATAAAAGTATCAATAATTGAAACACTGTTTTTTAACTTTTAAAATCAATATATATAAAAAAAAATAGTCGACTTAAATTAAGCTGATTTAAATCAACAAACCCTGCTACTTGGATCAGTCTACGAAGGGACAGAGGGTGTGCGACTTTGTTCCTCGTTAAACTATTCTACCGTAAAGTGCTCGATTTCACACGAAGGCCGTCGGACTACAGAAGCTGGGATGCCACTCCCTCTTCAGAAGATCAATCCTCAGGAATGCTTCCCAGACTGTCGCCAATAGCCCATCGTGCAGCTCTAGCACAACATAAATAAACTACAACAATGATTGCTTTGTTACACGGTAGTAGATACCTGTAAAATTGGCCAGGTTTTCGATACCAGGTCTTAATTCTAAAACCGACGAGTCTGGATACCCAGTAATTCAATTTTAATAAGTCCGGGTAATGAAAATCTGGTTGGTTTCCGGGTAATTGTCAGGTACCCCTTATTTTTCTTGTTGATACTATTTATAATATAGTTGATATTATTATTTAGGTAATACTATTTCCAAGTTATTACTATCATAAATAATTTAATGGAAACTACTAAATTGCTTAAGCAATTTTTTCGTCTTCAATCAGGGACCCTATCGTGAGCTACCGGGAAGAAAGTTCCATGAGGGACTGACGTCACGTAAAGCAGGAATTTCTTTTTCCTCACCATGAGCCCCCTGGAAACTGTTTCTTGGCAAGAAACTCAATCGGTTTTCTTTCCAGCGGGTGTCAAGTGTCCGGAATCCTCATTCTTGGAGGGAATGGTGAATTTTTGAGAACTAAATACGATATATCGCCGATGAATGTCGTAATTATTTTCTATTTCATAAGACAAGATTTCAAAATTTCTAAAAGACAAACGTGCCCGAGCCATTTTCAAGACGATAATTAAGAGATGTTTTGTGTCATTAGTATGTGTGAACGAAAAGATACTTTCAGAGTTAACTAAGAAATTACGGCAAACTAAATATATATATGCTCTCATTATATGATAATTGTTACTATTTTCATGTTATATTACCTGGGATATATTACTTGACCAATACCTTTTTTTGAAGTTCCAATCATTTCTTTTTTTAATTTTCTTTCAATGAACTTTTAATTCAACAGTATTCAACTACATTCCGAACGATGGTTCTTTATACTATATACAGATAGCAACAAATTTAAAAGAATTTGTTACAGGCATAATGTATTATAAAGTAAACAATTAAGAAATACAGAAAAGAATAATGGGAAAAGAAAATAGAATAAAAATGCTTCGAAAAATATTTATGAAATATGTACTTATTTCTTCTTTTACTCATTTTGAAATTTTTTATTCTCATTCTTCCATTAAAAAGTATACTATAAAAGCTGTGAAAGTAGTTCCTTGAACTATAATTTTTATGTATTTCAAACGTGAAATGATTTTACAAATCACGAAAAAAAAGGTTAAAACAGTCACTTTAATAATGTAAGGAATAAACCAAAGTAATAAGCAAAGTAGTAACTTTAGTCATTCATATTGTTACAAATTTAATTGAAAGCTAATGAACTTTTCTGAAATTAAGTTAATTAGTTAATAAGAGACCGATAGGTAAACGTTAATTTTTTGTCTGATAAAATTTCATTTCTTTCTGGCAATCAGTTTTGATTTAAAAACTAGTATAATTAGTAATCTATCTACATGCAGTACTCAGGCACGAAATTTTGAATCTTAATTCTTTAAAATATGATCATTATTTTAAGAGTTGTACTTTTTAAAAAATATTTAAAACAAATAGTGAAACCTATTAAAGGATATATCAGAAATATTTATTATGAAAAAATGGTTTTATTCTATGAATTATACATGATAAATATGAAAGTTTTTAATTAATGAAATTATATGTACAATAAATTAAATAATATTTCAAAGTATTCGCAGTTTATGTTTTTTTCGTTTAATGAAAACATAAAACATTATAAAAAGAAAACAATAAATCGTCAAAAATATTATCTAAATAGCAGAATCTCGTTTCGTTTTACCTATGCTAATACTGTCAAATTTAAAAAGAAAATCTTAAGTAAATTGTATGATTGGTTAAATTTTAGCCACGCCCTGTTATCTTGAAATGTCTGATTCCAAGAAATCTTCATTCCATTCCCGGTAACCCTCATGGTAGGGTTACCCTGGAAAACGTGCGTCCCTGGAAAAACCCAAAACCAGCCATCCTCTAGCGTGGAAAACTCAGTTGTTCTCTCTTTCTTATTGAATTGCACATTGCGAGATCAGATCAGTGAGAATTTACCTTAAATAAATCGTCGAAAACTTTTTAACCCTTAATCACAAATCATGTAAAAAAGGAAAAATAATCTTGTAGCAAGCACGATTACTATCTACCTTTTAATTATTTCACCTAAGGTTCTCAAAATAAAGAGCCATTTACATTTTGAAGATAAAGCGCAGATGTTTGAATTTGGATGATGTTTTCAAGAGCTCCATACCTGTTCTAGTTCCGGCCAGAAAGTTTGCAACTGCTTACTACAGCTTATTCTGTGAGGCGATATTTTCAAACTGATAATTTTGTTCTCAATAAAAGAAGTAAATTAGATAATTTTTGAGCTTAAATCTGCCGTATTTCATAAGATAGTAATATTATTATAAGTAATTCTGGTGAGTTTGAAGTGAAAATTTGTTTTATATTAGTTATTTGCAGATATATTGTTAAAAAAGGTGACATGGTTGCTAGATTTTGATTATAAATAACTCAACTTTGATTGAAAATAACTCGCTTTTTTGGCAGTCCTGATTTGGTCTCTTTCCTTTTGTTCTTGTTGCAGACTGTGCACATTCTTACGTTAGTGTTAGCACCTTTAGCATTGTAAACACAAGTATTGTTAGTATTGTAAACACAAGTAATAAGTAATCAGCGTTCGCAAGAATCTCAAAACACAATGATCACGTTATGAGCCAAATGGCTTTAAAATACACTGGAAACAGGAACCCGAAAATAAGGGCGGTATGCCGGTATGGAGCTTGCAAGCGTTCCCTGGTGTAGAAAACACCATCCGTAGTATCAGATTCTCAGAAATCTGACTACTCGGCTACTGCTGCATCATTTATTTATATTATATTTCAGTGAACTCTTTGCAACTCCGACCGCATAAAGAGTGTCTGCAAACGGTCAGTGTTTTTGTTGACTTGACGGAAGTCCGAAATGTTTACTTGTTTATTGTTAAATTTATTTAAATCATTTTATAACAAATTATTGTAGTTGATTTACATTTTGATTTTGCATTCTACCCGTGTTCTATGAAATCGCTCAAAAACGTAATTAGGTGCATAGTAGTTATAAGACTAAGGTGTAGTTTCATTTTTTTTTTAATAAATTGTTATATTTATATATTTTTTAACAATTTTTTTATAAAAATTATTATTCTAGTCCATTAAATTCATTGCAGAAAATTTGATTTCAATGCTTAAGTTGGTGACTTGTTAAAAAATGAATTTTATAAACAAACTTTCGCTCATCTATTAAATTCATTTTCTGAACTTGATTTCAGTGATAAGGCTGGTGACTCTTTTGTATTTTTTTTTCAATAGCCTGCTTATACTTGTAAGGTTAATTATTTTTAAGTGAATATGTGAATTTTTGTGAGTAAAGAGTTCAGGTGTCAGAAGTTTTTCACGAAAGTTATTTTGGATGTTATTTAAGTAAATTTTTTGCTTAATTCTTGTTGTTAAACAATATATTTATAAATAAATTAAGTTAGAAGGCATAATAAAAATTACTCTTTAAGTAATTAATTTCATGTGTTAGTATTTTTTTATTTTAAGTGTTAGAATTTAATACTGTTATTGTTTACCTCTTATTTCCTGGAATGAATTACTATTGTATATAATTTCAATGTCATTATTTAGTATTTTTTTAAAAATGTAAGAAAAAAAATAGCCACTTATATATCTGTACAGAAATAATGTCTTGTTAGAGGCAATTATTTAAACTACAGAACTCTGTTATAATGCTATATCATTGAGTTGGTGCAAGTAGATATCAATATATTCATACTAGAAAAATTACTTATGAAAAAGAAAACATGGCATGTTAAATAAAATACTTTTGTGCTAAATTTAGTGTTGATTTTGTTAGAAATAATACTTTTAAGGAGATGGGCTTTGCTCATAAAAGAATTCCAAAAGAAGGGTACTGTAGGAAATTAGAAACAAATCTCACATGTTTTTTTCTCTCAGTCTAAATAATAATAAAATAAAAGTAATTAATTTTAAATAGTATTTATTTTGATGTTTTTGGCTAACTCTGTATTAACGATCAAATAGTCTTGGTTCTTATGTTCTTGCTATTAACTAGTTTGACTGTGTGTGTTTGTACAAATAAAAGTTTTCAGAAAATTTTATAAACTTTTTCCTGTCACTTGTTAATAGTTTTTTTTTAATCAGTGTAATACTAAAATTTTAAAATGTGTATTGTTCTTAATTATGTAAAGAAGAAAAAAAATTATTCTTTTTTTGGTTTCAGTAGAGGAATATTACTGTTATAGTTGTTCCAACTTTTATGTTAAAACAGTAGTTTATTTTATATGTTATTAATTTACTGAGTGTTTTATTTATTTTAATTTTGTTTATTCTATTCAACCAATAAATTTCTGATTTATTCTTCTATAATAATAATACTGCCGAACTCGTTTACAGCCAAGGCAATTTTCTTATTATAAACCAGGTCAGCTAAAATTATCTAAAATAAATGTAAAATGAACTAGAATAGCATCTTCTGTTAGCTATTGCAACTACTGCCCCTAATTTCTTATTCCCTACATTTCAGTGGTTTTAATTGGTTGTCTGATTCATGGAAACACATCTGAGGAACACCACATTGTTTAGGGGCCATCCATAAATAATATTACCCTGTAGAAGAGGGTTCTTAAAATTGTGACAAGGGGTACCCGGAACCCAGAGTCAAAGAATTTTCCATACTCCGGCTTCAGATAATACCCTATATCTTGGGCTCCACTAATGCTTTGGCAATTTAACTTTTACTATATATTTATGCACTTTTGAGTTTCAGATTTTAATTTGAAATTTTAAGTATAAAAAGGAACATTAAGAAATATAACAATAATATTGACAGCTCTCACAGAAATTATAAATTTAATTTAATTCATAGTTGAGTTATTTGTTCGTTCTTAAGAAAAGAATTGAATCTTACAAATTCTCTTTTATATTTGATCTTAAATCATTATAAATGTATTTTAATATTATGAACAGTCTATTTAACAGCAACTTAGCTAATGAAATTGCCGGAGTTCTAGAGCATGAGAAAATTTTGAGTTCCAGAGTACTTCGACTCCCGCTCCAGCTCTACGAAAAGGGTGGCCTGAAGTCTGACATCACACATAAGTTGAAATTAAAACATTTTAAATCAGCACATTGTTATGCTCTTAAATGTCATTAAAACACTGCAGCATATTTCTTGTAGCTCTTCTGTTTCATTAGTATGTCAGCCCCGGGGGCCCTGGTCTTCCTCAGAATTTCATTCCAGGCTGTCCTGTTCTTTGCCAAGGTTTTCCAGTTATCATTCTGATGGTTTTTAAGGATTTTATCTAGACAGTTAATCCACCTAAGTTTTGGTCTTCCATTTTTTTGGGAATCAGATGGTTTTCCCAAGAAGATCTTAGTGACTTAATTGTCATCTAATCTTATTAGGTATCTTATGTATAGCAATAAATTTGATGATAACTGGTTTTTCAAATAGTTATAGATTTTCAAATTTGTTCTTCAACAATAATTGTCACACTTCATTCCTCCAATACAATAAATACTTAATGAATACTCAACTACTTCTCAATATTTTTCTTTCAAATCTATCGAGCCTCCCTTTATCTTTCTCGGCTATTGTCCATGTTTCACAGGCATATGTAAAGATTAATATTTTGTAAAGTAGACGTTTTGTTTTTCAGCTAATGAAATAAGATTTAAAATATTTCTGCTGGCCAAAGAGACTTCTGTTAGCGGCTGTGTCTCTGTTTCGAATCTCTGGTATTGCGTCATTCATTGTGTTAGTTTCAGAACCTAAATGCTTGACACTGTTAGCAATTTCAAATCTGTATTCACTCATTAAAATTCATTGTTAAAGTTATGAAATATTGGTATTCAGTGTTTAGTTTCTGCAGTGCTAGTATTTGTTTGTATAATATGGCAGGACATATGACTAGGAATTGGGGGAAAGGGGACATTTTATGACAAAATGGAGGAACGGGACAAAAAAATTAAAAAACAACTGTCACGTAATTTATGAATGACCATTTATTTACATAATATTTGAGAAAATTCAACTGAAATGGATGTATTAAAACCCTTTTGAATTGTTTTATGTTTGTTTTTTTCTCTTCTGATGTTTGTAGTAAAAGTACTTTTAAGAAGGTTATTAAAAATTACTCCTTATATTTCAGTTATGCATGTAGTAATGAAATATTATATAAGCTTTTTTATATTTAAATATTGGTTTCTAATAAACAATTTTGAATGTATTTGTCATTTTTTTTTTTACATTACTAGATTATATTTTGATGCTAGACTATATATTTTTTTCAGATCATGCCTCTCTTCCAAATTAAAACAGATGGTATTTGCTCAAAATTGTTAAAGTATCGTAACGCTTGAAGATATTTTTTTCAAGCATGTGGTTCAAGGTTCGATTAAGAAGCTTGAGTACTTTCCGAATTCGGCAACTATTATGTTGCCACATTTTATTGTGGCTGCCCATTTTTTGTATAGTGACTTTTCCTTCATCTTGTGCACAAAATCTTTCTTCATCTGGTCATTATTATATAGATTTTTCATCAGAAGTAGTAGATAATGGTAAGAATATAACTTTTCAAGCATTCTTTTATTTTTTTCTTCATTTATGACTATATTTGGGCCTTCAGCCTTTATTAGTGTTAAAAAAAACATTAGTTTCTTTTTAAAATAAATAATAAAAAGTTATGACATTTTTATTTTATTTGTGAATTGTTTAACTGACTTTTTTAATTTTAAAAATATTAAATACTTTTAGGAAATTTTTGCTGAAATGTGGGATTTTGTTTAATCAAAACATAAGAACTTATCTAACCACATGTTTCACAATAATAATGTATCCCAGTGGTGTGTATAGGTATGTGGTTGTCCTGGGCAAGCTTCTCTATTAGATGCCTTTAAAAGAGAAGTGTAGGCAATAGGAAAAAAAAAACTATTCAATTTGGAGAAAAATTGATATGCATAAAATTTTTATTATTATTTGTTAAAAATTTATTATTTTCAGCAAAATATTTTTAAATGGAAATAATATTTATACCTAAAACTTCATTATTAAGTTCGTTTGGAATTCTTATTTTATCTTATTTTATTCTTATTAGATGTATTATGTTATATTTTATTTGTATAGTATTCTTTTTAACCCAAAAATTTACCTATAGGTGAATTTACAAGAGATAATTTTTGAGAAAAATAATACAAGCTATCTAGTATTGAATTTAAAGTTTAAATAATAGATTGAATGCCTCCTTTGACTAAATACCTAATGCTGTTGCTCCCTCTTTACACATCACTCGTGATTCTAGACTATAATTCACTTTTAATAATAATTGTGTCCTTTTTTGGCTTAGGAGCCATAGATTATGCATCTGTGGAAATTTTATGCATTGGTTATCATAATGGAATGATTGCTTCTACCGATCATACTCTAAATCAGTGGTTCCTGAACTTTTTTGTCTCGTAGACCCCTTGCCATGTTTTTCAGTTTTGGGTAGACCCCCTGCTTACCTGATATTAATTTTTTGTAAATTCATCAACTTCAAATGTGTTTTTGACAGCTGGTATAGTGCTACTCACTGTGAAAGATTAAAATTTCTAACTGTAGTGAAGTGTAGTGTGCAAAACTTAAGAAAAAAACACATGTTAATTTTATATATTTGTTAATTAAATTCAAACTAATTTAAATTAATGTGTAAATTGAATAAAATAGTGCACTATAAAACTCGTACTCCGCTACTAATATTATAATTGCTGAAATTAGTTTGTATACAAAACCGTAGTGTATTGTCGGTCTGTTTATAACATTTTCACGTAAAAACTGAGCAACGAATCTGCGTATTCTTGTGCGCAGATAAAGTTGGAGGTCTAGCTAACTAAAGAGTTGACACAGGTTAGACTACAATTTACTGCAAAAAAATACTTTTTTGTAACAAAATAAAACCTTACAACCAGAGAAAATAATAACGTGGGCGAAGCTGCAGGCAACTGCTAGTTTATAATAATTCAGTTTCATATATCAGAAAATAATCCCAATAACTTAAATTTTAATAAAATTTTTACTTCATAGCTACTTTCATAAATTATGTAGAATGTAGATAGATATACAGGGGTCTGTTTAGAAGAAATTTGGGTCCGTTAACACATCCTTCACAAAATATCTTTTCATAAAAGCAGACCCTTCACAAAAAAATTTTTTCTTTTAATTGGACCCTTCACAAAATTGTTTACCTTCATTATTGTTTTGTTAATCGAATAAACCCTTCCCAGGGGGGAAAACAAGAAAGATGAATGTAAACGAATTAAGTTTTGTCTTCGACAGAGGCTTCTTCTATTATTCGTTCGAAATGAATATTCTGCGCTCAGCAGTATAGACTAAATACCAAATATTTGTATGTTGCATCTCTAATTTTGAATCAGCAACTGCTGTTTATTTTTGAAAATTTAATAAATTAATTTACTTTTTTTATTATAATTTTACAGTGGTGAGCACAGTCTTGTATGTATTTACAATTTAAAAACTCCTTGAAATTTTTTTTTGCAATAACCGGACCCTATTTGGTACTATAGTAAATAGGTACTACAGTGCTCACCGTTTCTTAAAATCACTTTCGTTTTATGCTCTTTTGATTTTATTAAGTGGCTGATTTTATTAAGAGGCGATTCAACATAAAAAAAGAAATCACATTTTTACGATATATTCTAAATGCACACACTTTAAAAGCTGAAATAATGATAACATTAATGCTTCATTTTAACTAATTTAATTATTTTAATAAAGTAAAACCTTACATAAGATTAAATTTGCAAAATTTTTGCAAAGAACCGATCAATGGTTGCTTGAGTTGCAGTACTTAAAATTAACTTTTCAGCATCATTTGATAGTTTATAGAAGTTTTTATAGTTTTCGATATTTCCTCATCTTTGTTCTAAAGCTTGCGCAATATATTAAGTGCTTTTCTGACTTCCATTGAAGATGGTACTGATGAGTTTATTTCATCTTCTGAATCTGATTCCTCCATTTCTTGATTGGAAATAACTTTGCGATTTTTGATGTCCTGTAACAATTTCAGAATCAGATTTTCCCCTGATGTTTGCAGGTTATCGTCAATAGCTACTTAACGTGAAAAATTCTCGTCAATTTCTTTTTCTTCATTGCTGAGCATTTCTTCGAAGCAGTTATCAGCTCCATCGCCATTGCTTCATTCACACGTTTTAAAACAATTTGATATTGTTTGGGTTGAAGCAATGTGCCATGAGTTACGAATCAAATGCATTGATTCCAAAATAGTAAGGGATTTCAATAGTTTGTTTGCAGTTAAGAGTTCCGAAGAGCTGTCACAGTCTATGTCACTAATGATTTTTTGAACAACCATTTTTCTGTAATGAAACTTGAATGATCTTATGATTCTCTGATCAAGGGGTTGAATAATAGCTGTAGTGTTGGGTGGCAAAAACACTAATTTAATGTTTTTCAAACACAAGTCCTCATCAGCAGGGTGTGCAGAACAATAGTGTAAAAGTAAGACGACCTTTTCATTTTTCAGCTCCTTGTCCCATTCAAGAAGAAATTATTTTGTGAAGATGCTTTATGTCATCCATGCATTATAGCTGTTGGCATAACTGGTGGGCAGGTGTTTTACTCCTTTAAAACATCGAGGTTTTAAACTCTTTCCCAGGGCTCGAAAAAACTCAAAACTTTTACTTGTCCCCGAGGACGGCTTGTCCAACAATGTACCCGTCCTCCTTTGAAACTAACTCGTCGCTTCTAAATATAATTTTTTCTTATTTATTGCGAACATTTACATAACTGCACAATTAATTAGTAGTTACTAGGATTACATTATACAGTAATAAAATGTATACTATTTTACTAATAGTGACCTAATATTTCATTTATGAAATAATTTAAATGACGAAGGTCAAGTTATCTGAAATGTCAATTTATCCGGGGGGTACTGCGCTTTTTAAATGATGATGTTATGATGATTTATGACGTTTGCCAGTTCTACAATCAAGCCAATGATTTACAGAGGTTTCTGTGTATCTGAAAGGGGTTTTCCGTTTAGGTAGATGTTCATAATTGTGTTTAACGCTTCTTGTTTATGACCAGTACGTAATGTGTTTTTTTTAACAGTAACGTCACGAGCTGGGCGGTACGTGATCAAAGGAATTGTTAATTCCTTCGTTAGAAGTCCACATGCACAGAGCAACTTTTTTTTGTTTGCCGATTACGTGAGCATGCGCGTTTGGTCTGGCGAAGGAATTAACAGGATTTCTAGATTGGAGGGTCATATTAGAAGTGAGGCGCTGGACTTTTGTAAGACAACAAAATTGAAAATGTATCAGGAACATTAACGGGAAAATGGCCGTCCGCGCGCACGTCGGATTCGAGAAATTAATTGTCCGCGGGTAATTTTTGACCGTCGAGGACGGGCGGACGGGCTGTTTTTTGAGCCCCGCTCTTTCCTATCACTAAAGTGTTTTTTTTTTACAGTTCCTGTCATGTTGCATGTTAGCAGCATGGTTAGTCTTTCCTTTATTTTTTTACAACCACCAGTCGATTCATTTTTAAACAGCAGTGTGTGTTCAGGAAGTGCTCGGAAAAATAATCCTTTTTCACCTGTGTTGAAAATTTGCTCTGGTTTATAGTCTTTGATGAGTGTTGGCCACACGTCGTTTACCCAATCGGCGGCAGAGCTAAAATCAGCATCTTGCTTTTCACCATGCAATTTATGATAGACAATGCAGTCTTTCCATCGGGTTAGCCACCCATCTGTAGCATTAAAATCAGAATCACCAAATAAGTTAGCAAAGTCCTGTGCTTTGTGAAATAAAATTCCACGGGAAATTAGAATTCTTCGTTCGCGTGCATTTTTGAACCATTCTAACAGAGCCATTTCAATTTCCTCCGATTTTCCTTCACGCTTACGCTTTCTTGACAGATTTCCATTCTTTTTTTATTTCCTCGGAAATATTTATCCTTTGTTTCAGAATATTGAAAAGAGCAGTTTGGGAAATCCCTAATTTAGTTAAAGCTTCACGTTGACTACATTTAGGAAGTTTATCATAGTTTTGCAACACTTCGAATTTATCTTTAAGACTCAAATCCTTCCTTTTCGGCATACTGATAAAATTTAACACCAAACAAACTTAAAAATGATGTGTGCTCTAACTCTAACTATAATTTACTCAAGCGGCTTAAGTAATATGGAGCATGTGCACAGACAGTTTTTGGAAATCTATTCATGTTCTCTGTTAAAATAGATAACAAAGAAACTTCTCTCCCTTCTATGGTTCATTCAATAAAAAGTAGGATAAGAATTCAACCCCCTGTTGAGTGAGAGGTTTCTCCAAACTTCATTCAAGTTAAGGAATTGACATTGGTAAATTGATTTCTATGAACTCGCTGCTTACCACCCACATTTTTCCTTAACTCTTACACTATGTATATCACAGGAGAGTGCTAACCACACCTGTTTCACAGGTTTGTGAGTAAATGTTGCTTCTTCTAAAAAAAATCTTTAAACTTAAAAGAAATAAAATTTTATAAATAAGAACAAAAAAACTGAAATATTGCACTTTTGATTTATTATGTAGTCAAAATTTTGATTTCAAAAAGCGGCGGCATTGATTTTATTAAAGGATGTTTTTAACATGTATTAATATTGTAACCATTCGGTTCTTGCCAATTTTATTTTATAAAGCAGCTGATTTTATTATCCGGTGCACTGTTTCAGTGTGTGTTGATTATTCCATTTATGAAATGCCAAAATTAAAAGTCACGACCTGCTTGTTTGAGATGCACTATAGTTGATCCCTATTTTCATTTCATATACCCCCAATTTTTTTTCACTTGACAAGGACCCCCTGCAGGTTGTCGTCGACCCCTGAGGGTCGATATAGACCACTTTGGGAATCACTGCTCTAAATTAATGTTTTAATTGAGTAAAGGGATTGTGTGTGTTTAATGTTTTAATTGAGTAATCAATTATTAGTATCATTCAATCTTTTATTATATGTTAACTATAATTAGTTATTGCTAATATTTTTATTAAGATTTTCCTCCTTATTTTTTTAAAACTTTAACACATGCATTGAAAGGGGTTAAAATTTAATAACATCCATTATCTATCACATGATTTTGCTTTTTTTTTAAAAAAAAAATATTAGAATAATTCACCGAATTTATGTAACTATTACATTGTGTTGTTAATTTTTTAAAACATATGTTTAAAGTATATCAATTAAATATTTATTTAATTATGAACTACTTTTTTCCTAGAATTCATTGTGAGTTTTAAGAAATTTTATAATCAAGATACAAGACTAAAGTTTATCAGGACAGCTTTGCATCGCTTTGGCTCAGACAGCTGGCAAATTTTACCTCGTAACAATCCTGCCAGCAATTTTCCTAGTGATTTTGAAGTTTTGCAGGTAATTTTTAACATTAGTTTTGTTCTAATCAAACATTGACTTTTTCATCATTTTCTGTGATTAAATATTAGTTTAAATATAGTTTTGTTTAGGTTTGTTATTTTGACTTATAAAGTTTTAATGTGTAATTAAAATTGACTGTTTAGTGTGCATGGGTTGTGGGAATAAGTGGTTGAAATAGTCCATTTTAACTCCAGATTTTTTATAAACTTGACTCTGACTTCAATTATGGTTTTGTAAAGTAAAAAAAAAAAAGGAATATTCAATCATATGAACCTTGCTTAAAGTCTTTAAAAATGCTGACAAAATTTTAAGAAATGTTAATTTTATCATTAGGTATCACTTCATCAGTCTTTTTCTTTTTGACAATTTGATTAAAATTGTCAAAAAGAAATAGAAAGAAATTATAATTGTTTTGACATATTTTAAAGTTTTTTAATGTTTGTAATCTAAAGAAAAATAATAAACTAGCAAATTTTCTCTTCTTTTTTTAATCAAAATTGCTGAGATAGTGAAAACACTTAGTGCATAATTATTACTTCCATCTGTGGTTTGAAGTAGAATGCTACAATTAGAGTAACTACTGTAGTCGCTACTTTTTTCCTGGTTCCTTGTGTGGTGTACTACTTTTTAAAAAAAGTAGCCTAATGAGTAGTGGGATAAAAAAAAAACAGTAGTTTGTTGCAATTCTTGGCAACTACTTTTTATAAAGAAACAAGGTTCGAACCAAACTAATTTTTCAAATTAGATAGGTGCAAATCTTTGCAGGTCTGTCAAGGGAAGCAATGAAAATGCTCCTATGGCTGAGCGTCAATAAGAATTATACCTGATGCTCAAAAGCAGCTGGTTTTTTTTCCTTTAATCTATCCGTTAAGATTAATAGCTAACTTATCACATTGGTCATACCTCCAAAGGTGAATGTATACTCATGAAACACTAAAAGAATACTTGATGTTATTTCAATGGAAAGAAATCATTTCTATTTCTTAGGGGGAAAATAAATAAAGAAAGAATGAAAAATAAAAGAGCAGTAATAACTTAAAAAATCTTAAGTATTTTTATAAATTCCTTGCATTTTCTAAATTAAATATTCGCTGTCAAGAAAGTCTTAAAAAATTGGAAGTTGAAAGAACAAATTCACAAGAAATTTTCTGCATGACTAACTGGCTCATATAAATATGAATCAATACTTCTTAATAATTCCTTATATTTTAGCCACCATTTTTTTATTCAAAATCATTTTGAACACAGGTATAAATTAAGTTTTCCAACAAAGTTCGTCTCCTAAACGTAATGAAGTAGAGATATTTCAAAAGTATTTTATAGTCATGTAAATATTTTACAGTAAAAGTACTTTTGACGATAAAAATATAAACACAATGGATCGTTATTTAATACTTAAGTTAGGAATCTGAATCTTATGAATCACTACTGAGAAAGATGTGACCGAAATATAAATGTCTGTTTGATTGTCAGAGAAAACTGACAGAAGTTGAAAGTTGATTCTTAGAAATGCCTCTAAGTTTCACCAGGTAATCAAACTAGTTAAGTTGTTTTACATTCCAACTTCCTCACTAGTAATTAGATAGATTTTGATAGCTTTTAAACATTACTTTGCAACCTTTATATACTCTAAATTTTCTTCATTTTCAATAAAAATTAAAAAATATATACTCTACCGGTCAAAAGTTTGCGAAAATTTTGAAATCTGCAGAAAAAAGGTCTAAATTCAAATGTTCATAGAACTACGAAAAATCATTCAAATTGCATGAAAATTTGATTTGTTCTAAAGTGAACCCTCTACAGTTAGTTACATATGATCAAATTGCAATACTTTGTTTTTTGCGAACTGAATCCAGCTTTCCGTCATGGGCTGTTTCTAAGGTGAAAAAAGTTGTTAAGTTTGAACACTTGCCAAACTTGCAAAATTTTTTTTTGTATTTTCTGTTAATAGAAAATAGTTATTTGAACCGTTCTTTGTAAGCCCTCAAAATTCCAGATTGATTTGATTATTTTTGACGAAGTTATAGAATTTTGAAAAACATGTGTACTTTTCTCGAATGTTGAGCATTCCACATATGCGGTCTTTTGGTCTATACATCTTCTACCAAAGAACATTTTAATTTTAATGTTTTCTATATTTTCAAATAATTAATATTGATTATAAAACAAATATTCTTATTCATTATTGTAATTATTGTTATTACAAAGAATTTTTTATGAATATAATTAAAACAATATCTCATAGATGTCACATTTCATTGAAAATTTGTTTTTGCAAACGATGCTCTGATATTTCGAATCGAAATCAGTTATGGGACATTTTACAACAGGAATGGAACTCTATACCTCTTGAAGTGATTAATAGTTTGCTAGAACGAATGCCAGGCATATGTAAGGCTATAATAAAAGCAAAGGGTGGATGGTTCGAGGAATCTAAGATTTAAACGTTAATTTATTTAATTATAAAATACGAATAAGAATATGTTAAATATTTGACCTGTTGTAAACATAATAGTTTAGTAAAAATGCAAATTTTTTATACTATTGTTATTATTTTTTTAGAATTATTTATGCAATTACTGTTATAACTTTTTATTCCAATTTAATGTAAAGTAAAAATATCACAACAAAACAAATACATATGAGCAATAAATATCAACAATAAATATAAACAATAATAATTACAATAATGAATAAGAGTATTTGTTTTATAATAAATATTAATTATTTGAAAATATAGATAACATTAAAGTTAAAAAGTTCTTTGGTAGAAGATGTATAGACCAAAAGACTGCATATGTGGAATGCTCAAAAATCGAGAAAAGTGCACATGTTTTTCAAAATTCTATAACTTCGTCAAAAAAAAATCTAATCGATCTGAAATTTTGAGGGCTTACATATAACGGTTCAAATAACTATTTTCCATTAACAGAAAGAACAATTTTTTTTTTTTGCAAGTTTGGCAAGTGTTCAAACTTAACAAATTTTTTCTCCATAAGAACAATCCATGATGGAAAGCTGGATTCAGTTCGCAAAAAACAAAGTATTGCGATTTGATCATGTGTAACCAACAGTAGAGGGTTTATTTTAGAACATATCAAAATTTCATGCAATTTGAATGATTTTTCGCAGTTCTATGAACATTTGAATTTAGACCTTTTCTTTGTAGATTTCAAAATTTTGGCAAACTTTTGACCGGTAGTGTACCAAAGGCAATCATTGCAGAGCATGTATGCTGTATGAGCATTAAATTAAAGAATGTTGTTATTTTTCTTTCTAAGAAATTACTGATCTAAAAAACAATATATTTTAAAGATTCAAGAGAATGCTATTGATGAAGGTACTAAGGCCCTGAGAAGACACAATAGTATCAAGCATGTGACTCCTCAGCGAAAAGTTACTCGTACTCTAAATAATTTTGATGGTGAGCTCTTAAAACTTTTCCTTTATTTTCTAAAGAGTTTATCATTAACATTATCATTATTGATTTGCTTTTGTTTTGAAATGTTGTTCTGTTTACTTTCATATAGTTAGTAATGAGAAATGAATTAAGTTTTCCATTAATATTGCTGAACTTATTGCTACCATATTCGTAATTACTCAATTGTGATGGGACAGTAAAAAAAATATTTAGTTATCAACAGTTTAACATAGTGTTAGTTTCAGGTTTTGAATACTTATATTAATATTGTTTAAGTATATTTTTCTTTTTCCTAATATTTCCATATATTTATATTATATCTATCCATTTCATGGTTAGATTTATAGTCACATCATTAATGAGGTTTTTTTAAATTTTTTATTTATTCCAAGTTAAAAGAATTTCTCTTTAAACGTCTTCAAGGATGAACACTTCTGCTCAAACCCTAGTAGCTAATAATGAACACAAAGCTTATCCAGATGTTGCTGGATTTGAAATGAATGAGATAAATTTGAATGCATCCATCTACTTTTTTAATCCTTTCATTTCCAAGTTCCAATTTATTACAGGTACAGTATTGATGCTGCCAATGCAAACAATATGAGCAAAAGAAAACAAGTTTATTTATTCCTCACAGGTGTTATCTCTTGGCTGTAATAAGATTGGAAGAGAAAAAAAGATAGTCATTGATTAAGAAAAATCAAGTTAGAGGGAAACTGAGCAATGTTGGTTCATTATTATGAAATTGAAGATAAAAGGATTGTGAACTTAATAAAATTAAGTTATAGTAATATGACATGGTTCAGAATTTGGGTTAAAAGTTAATTGACTTAAATAAATTTTACAATCAAGTTTGTAGTTAATCAACTTTAAATTTTGCTTTCATGATTTGACTATGATAAATTTGTTAGGTAGAATAAAATTAGTTTTAGCATGCTCCCGGAATTTATTCAGTTTAGAAAAGTATAATAATTTCCTGACTTTGAATATATACAATTGTAAGGGAAATACCATTGGAAAGTTATGTTCTTGATAGGGGTACGCAATATGTGATTTGTAAGTAAAATTAGGCTTTTGAATGTTTTATACGTTTCCCCCATCTTCAAATCAGAAATTAGTTGGAATATTTTGTGCATACAAATGTTTTCGTATTTATTTTAATTACCCCTCCCTCAAGAAAAAAAGTCCCAATTATAATTGGTTAAAAATATTAAAATTGTTTTCTCCCCATAGAGAAATGCTTGCTATAGTTTAAATTTCTCTTTCTTCTTCCTTCTTTAAAGAAATTAAGTACAAGATTTAAATTTTTTTTTGCACTTTGTTTTTAAAAACATTTTTGAGATTTTTTTAACTATCTACAGGTATTTTTTGATCTACATCTACAGATGCTTTCTGGCAATTCTCTGCTGTTTTTCTTATTTATTCATTTTATTTTCATAATTAGTTGTAGTGAATAGTTTCCTTTATATTTAGTTGATTTCCACCTGACTAATTAAGTCGATTCTTATTTATGAAAATGTTATTTACATCACAGAAATAATCAAAAGCTTAAATACTTAGTCTGCTGACAAAACCAAACCTTTGGCACTAACAAATAGTTTGTGTTCTACTTTCCTTATGGTAAAAATATGTAAAAACCCAAAGTGACAATAATTGCTCCTTTTTTGTTTGTTTTGGCAAAGATGGTTTCTAACATCTCAGGATTTGTTTCCTTGAATTATTACAAGTTTATTTTCCTTTTTCTATAGCACAAATTAACCTTATTGGCGTCTTGTGCTATTAATAGGCGTCTATTAATCTTGTGTATTGGCATCTTGTGCTCATATTTTTTTGAATAATGAAATAGCCTTTATCATATAAAAGAGATTTAGAAAAATCTATTCAACTTAATGCATCTCTTAAAAGTAAAGCTTGTTTTACTGTTTGAGGAGCTATAACCCAAATAAGATATTGATTTAATATTTCTTACAGTATTTAATGTGCATACAAGTTTGTTTAAAATACTTGAAAATCATAGACCAGTTCTGAGTTAAGGTCATTATGTTTTTAGAAACAATTTTTGCAATTTTCAGAAATGAAAATATACTTTTTAAAAATCCTAAGAAAGGTTTCATTTTCTCTCTTTAATTTAAATGCATACTATACGTATTTTATTCTTATAACTTTGTTTTTTCTTCAATCAGGAAAAAATGACTTGTGGAATGCTGAATCGGGAAGAATTAATGAAAGTTGTTATCTGAAGTGGTATTCATCTAGACCATTTGCCAAACGAACTAGTCTTTCATTGGTATTTATTATATAATTTAAACTTTTTTTTAAAATAGAAATGATTAAATGCATTTAATTGAAATACTCCTAGGATAAACATATTGCTTAAAAAGTCGTATATTTAAAACTCCATTTCTCAGGAACTATTCAATTGATTTCACTCAAATTTTTTATTTTGACATGAAAAATTAGATACTTTAAAATGATGTGAAAATTTTATATCTTAAAATTCAAAATGTTTTTGATTATAATTAAATAAAATAATAATAAATAATAAATATTTACTAAAATTTATTTTTTGGATAGAATTATTTTTGGATCCTATTTCAAATCAACTGTGAATGTTTTTAAAAAAAATATTTCTGCCGTTTGGCTTGTTAACAGGAATCATCAAACAATTTTTTTACTTTAAAAATATAATAAGCAATGTTTTAGCTTTGTTTCAATTTTTAAAATTGCTTTTAATAATTCCTCAGGGTTCATCTTTGTGGGAAACAGCAGGAAATTTTGTTCGGAGACGGCTTATGAGAGTATTGCCACGTCAAATCACTAATATTTTACAAGCTGATGTTTTATGGAATATAGGAGTGAGAGGTATTTATCCATTAGATGTTTCATCTCTTTCATTTTTTTGTTGGTATTTTCATTTAGTTCAATTTCATTTGTTTAAGTTATTGATTATTTTAGAAAAATTAAAAGACTTTAAGAATAAAAAAAAAATATATACTAAGAACATTGTTGTTATAATTTGTTGTTAATAAGAAGCCTTGCAACTTATTGTTAGACTAGATGAATATCTGTTCTTGGTACGCGATGAAAGAAAATTAAATGATCAATAAATCAGTATTAACTCACTGGTGGTTTTGCACGTAAAAAGTCGAATTTTAATCTGCAGTCTTCTCTGCATAGCAAAACAGGTTTTTCCATGTTATTAGATAGGGAAATAGTGTAATGGAGAGAAACATTCTCCAATTTTGCCCTCTTGCTAAGCCACCAATGGGTTCATACCACTGAATCATGCACAACACGGAAAAGTCTGAAAATATTTCTTTGTTTTGAGTATGAATCCAGTTATAAATAATTCAAATGTTTATATGAAGCTTCAATGAGTGCCAGTTATCTCATGGTCAGCCTTATAAAGTGTTATAAAAATTAACTAAAATTTTGCGAGTTTCAGTTTTCTATCACTTAATAAAATATTTTCTACCAGGTGGATAAATTCATTGGCATCCCTGGTATATTTCATAGCAAAGGATTGGAGAAAAAGCTTGTTAAGCATTCTTCAACAATGTTTGATTTTTATGTTAAGAATTAAATGCATTTATTGATTATTTTTTTCTCCTAGGGGCTGGTGTTAAGGTTGCAGTATTTGATACTGGATTAGTTAAAAATCACCCACACTTCAAGAAAATTAAAGAACGTACAAACTGGACTAATGAGAAAACATTAGATGATGGTATTATTATTATAACTTCTGTTCTACTGTTCTCTAAAGTTTGAATAAAATAGATCATAATAAAAAGATGTTATTAATTAATATTACTAATATTATGAACATACCATTTAACATTTTAATTTTATATAATTTTTATAGCATTTAAAAAGAACTTTCTAACTCACAGCTGCTTTAACAGTACAGTGAGGGGTCGAAATCCAAATGTGGAGCTGCAAGCTTGGTAAAAATAGAAAATTCAATAAAGACAAATGATAAGAGACAAATTCTTTTTACTGAAAACTTTATATAAAAAGCTCTAATCAGTGACCATTAGCTGCAACACTTGTATCGTGCATACATTGAAAGATTATTGGCATTTTCTTAACTTCAGCTTGGATGCTCATTTGATTGGGCAGTGCCCTGCCTTGAAATCCCTCCAGCTGAAGTCTTACCACTTCTGTAAGATAATTGTTTGCATTTCAGCCTTCTCTGCATTCCAATATATGGCAATAAATAGATGAATGTCAGGTTCTGTCAGGCAGCATTTTTACTCTCTCCAGAGAAATTGCCCTCTTGCTTTAATTACCTATATTGTATAGAAGTTAGTTGTTCATGACAGGTTTTATCACCCTTTACAGATGTGACCATTACTTTTGTAACACCCTGTATACTTCAAAAATTAATAAATGAAAGTAATAATTATGTTTGTGTTGTTTGAAATTGTTAAATATTGTTTAATGGAAAGAGATGTCTGATTTTGCAAAGCTTGATTAAATTAACCGGAAATAACTGATTTGCTTGCTAGAGTGGTTATGTGAAGGTCTTCTCATCAAATTACAAGCTTCTGTGGTTCATTCTGTTTTTTTGCCAAAACAAATGCCCTTTCAAAGTTTCCCTCAGTTCATGCATGGTACACCACTAAGTGTCCTTGACTGTCTCTGTGGTTCTTCTGTCCCAGGTTTGCTCAAACCACTTTATCTAGGCTTAGACTTTCCTCATGAAAATTTTTTACCTTCCATGGAATAGAGGAGACATATGCCAACTGTTACTGCTCAGCCATTGTGTCAACCTCTTTCCTATCATTGATTGTTTTTAGGGATCATTTTAGGAGCAATTTGGGTCCATTATCGGACACTTCACATTATAGATTGTCATGAAGACAGACCCTCCTCAAAAAATTTTATTTTCAAAACTGCCTTTGTCAAAACGGATCCTTCATAGAACATTTTATTATCAAAAGGACCAAATAAATCCTTCACTATATTTTTTCATTATTTTTTGCTATTTTTATCAATATCATCACAATAATTTTCCAAACGCAAGGACAAAAAAAATATTTTTTTCGCAAATTCACTTCTTAACCTAGTTAAAGGAATCTGATTAAGTGCTTATTTTAGATTTCTGAAATTATGTATAGATTTTTAAGAATTTCATAAAAACAGGAGTTTTCATCAAAAGTCTGGAATGACCACTGGTATTAGTGGTTCTGGGGAGGCAACTCTTGAATGAATGAGGGTGAGATCATTTGCAACTTGTTGATGGGATATGCTTTTTTAGACTTGATTTAGGAGCCTAAACCAAGAGGATAAGCAAAAACAACAGAAACATTTGGATACAAAATCGATAATTTCAATGACAATACCCTTATGCTTATGGTGCTTAGCATGATAACGCATGCTACTCTGGTGTATTAGATGTATCAGTCATAAGCAAAAGGTTGCTTATGACCTATAATAAGCTTGGTACAGGGTACAAGGCTAGGATAATACATGTTACTCTGGTGTATCAGTTGTACCAGTCATAAACTAATGATTGCTACTGTACAATGCTTGTATAAACTACAGAGAATTATTCTTTTAAAAACTAATTTATTAAGAATTCATGAACTTTTCTTTTTATAGGTTTAGGCCATGGAACATTTGTTGCCGGTGTGATTGCAAGTAATCGAGAATGTTTGGGGTTTGCCCCAGATTCTGAACTTCATATTTATAGAGTTTTCACAAATAATCAGGTTTGTAATTTTCTTAGTATGCTAAAAAAATTACGATGTTAATGTTTTAAAATGGAAGTTTTTGTTACCTTTTATCAAAATATTTAATTACAATTTGTTGAAACCTTGTATCATGTGTTGATATTATATTTTTTAAATGCTTGTATTTTTAAAGTTTGTTAAATTTAAAATTCTTGAAATTTCAGGTTTCATATACATCATGGTTTTTAGATGCTTTTAACTATGCTATTCTTAAGAAAATAAATGTCTTAAACTTGAGTATTGGAGGACCTGATTTTATGGATCATCCATTTGTTGATAAAGTAACTTTTTTTCTTCACTTACTTCTGTTTTACTTTAAAAGATATAATTTGATAATGCAAATAAATTTAAAGCCTCATCTAATTTATTTTATGCTAAAAAATCTTTTATTGTGCATAGTTGTTAGATTCAAATTATTATACCAAAATGTCTCTTTTAGTATTATAAATAATTCTTCTTAGATTATAAATAATCTCTATAGATTATAAATATTTTTTAATAAATTATTCCTAAAATCGCATCTTTTTTCTTATTTTATGTAAAGTATCCTTAGTAGTACAAAATATTTGCAACTTTTGTTGTATTTTATGTTCATAATGTTAAAATTCATATTTTAATCCTCTGCTTGTGAAGTGTATATTTCAGGATAACTTGTCAGAAAGGGAACATTTTTCATTGTAAAAATTTGTCTAATTAAATAAATTAATCTTTACCAATAGGTGCCTTTATAACTAAGCTACTTCTATTTCCAATATAGTGTGAAACAGGATTTGCTATTTATATAAAAAATTACAGTAATTAAATTCCAAACAAGAAAACAAACTTCTTTTAGTATTAACAAAAAGGAAGTATTGATTTTTTATGTGTCATTAGTCATTTCTGACAAAAAGTTAATGAGTTAATTATATATTTTATCACACTATATGTTAATTAAATTGTTATTCATTTAAAAACCCTTTTTTGGGAGTTTTTTTTTTTTTTAAATCTCTATCAAACAAACTATGAATTCCTGAGTTAACCGAATCGTAATTAACAATCGATTTTTAAATAAATTTGAAGCTATTTTTTTCTTCAATTGTTAGCTTTATTTAATTTTATTTTAAATGACATTGGTGTAGTCATGACAATATGCTTATGCAAGACGTTAGATCTCTACATCCTGTAACTCAGTACAAAAAGGAATAATTTTAACAATCTTGTGCTTGTTTATAAAAGCAGTACAAATATAAATTTTAGAAAATCCTGTTAACTCAGAATTACGCTTAGAAGTCAGAGGCACTTCAGCCAGTACTAATCATTAAAATTACTTAATAAATTTAACTTTTTTTCCCTATCACCAGCCATTAATAACAAAGACTGGTAGGTCATAATTTCATGACTGAGATCTCACATAGACAGAACATTATGTGATGTGGATAAAATATTGTTGCAAAAAGACTCATATTGGGCATCATATAAAATTTTACTGCAATATTTTGTTTTAGAACCAAATTGCAAATTTGATTACGTTCCAGTAGATAATCCCAGAGTTTCTTGTAATGATGATAATAAACACAGAAAACATTTTTCATGAAAGAATATTTAGTGAATAAGTAAAATAAATAAATAAATATATAAGTAAATAAATAAAAACATTGAACACAATTCATAGTACAAAAATTGAATATCATATATAAATCAAATTTTCTTTTTCTTCATCATTCATGATTATTTTGTATATTTTTGATGCAAGACACATTTCAAAACACTTGTCTATGGAAACAAGCAGGCTGATTTCCTAGCGAAGAAGAGCTTGAGATTGCTTCACTCAAGATATTAAAAAATATTGTATCATTCTATAAAGTTGTATATTAAGCAGATTATGATAAAAAATTTTAAAGTTCAACTACTTGACTGTTTGCAGTCAAAACGGTGGAGAGTTGGTGATCTTATGGCCATTACCGATTCTCCATGTCGAGAAGCTGTTGCAAAATTCCGTCTTTTGACCGGACATGACTGTTTACGAGAACATCTTCATCGCATTGGGATTTGTCACCATCCAAACAGCCCCCTATGTAATTTGGCAGAGCCTGTGAATAAAGACCACCTCCACCGTCGCTCATCACTCCATGGCGACTCTGAGACGGCACTGTATTGGCGTGCAAGAGAACTTTTAATGAGGCAATGACTATGGTCAATTTTTTTATGCCATCTGTTCTATTCTGAATTTGTTGATTTAGTTATTTCTTTGTATTGCCTTGCCATTAGAAATAAAATTTAAAAAAAAAAGAAAAAAAAAACGTTAAAAAATGTGTGGTTTATGTTTTGATGCAAGACAAATTTCAGAAATATTTTTAAAATAATGTTATATTTTACTGCAAGCGTATTGTATATTGCAGAAAATTAGTTTTAACATATTTTGTAGAATTACTTGATGTTTAAATATTTTTATATATTGAACTATTTTTGTATTTTAGTGAGCTCTAATTTATTGTTTAAAGAGGACAAAAATCTATTTCCTTAAAGTTTCAATAAGGAATTCAGGAATATAATTAGTTTATTGGAATTAAAAATCAGGACTAGAATTAGTTTTTTAGAGTTAGAGTAAGTAATAGAGAGCATTTTATTTGAGATTTATATATTTTTATCCAAACAATTCTATACTTTCTTGGTAAATTGTTTTAGTAATAGATAATCGTTTTCACAAATGTTATGCTTGTTATAGGTGTGGGAACTTACAGCTAATAATGTCATTATGGTATCTGCAATTGGAAATGACGGACCACTTTATGGGTGAGACATACTTTGCAAAGTTTTTTGTTTTTTTTTATTAAAGTTTAGTGGAATAGGGGAAGTTTAGTTTGGAAGAAAGTTTAGTGGAATAAAGTATATATGGGGAAGATTATAAAATTTTATGTTAATATGGAATTTTTTTTATTTGATATTTTTTATTGTTTTTTACAACTATGTTCCATATTTGGTTTATTTTTATTGCTAAAAAAATATTTTTTCGTATAAATAAGTAGCATTTAACATTTTATGTTCGAAATATGAACAAAAAATCTAGCTAAAATATATAAATATAAAAAATGAGGAATAAAAAACATAAGTAAAATAAAAACCTCTTAACAACTGATAACTACCATCAGCTCTGTCCAAGTGAATATATTGATTTTTATGGCAACCATGTGAAAGCACTTCTCCTACTGTTTTGTAAATGGTGTTTTTATCACAGAAATATGCTTAAACATGTTTCAGAAATGTGTTCACTTTACTCCGAGTTAGTTAGTCACTGCTATTATAATGTTCCTAATTTAGAAGGTAATACATATTTTTAAAGAACTGGTTTTGTTACTAATGAGACAAGAAAAATTGACGCATAAGATGTTTATTCTTATTTTCAATTGTGACAGATTCTAAATGAATATTCACAGATATTATTTATAAGACAGAGCCATTTATTTATGCTATTCTTCTTTAAAAAATTTTGTTGAAGAGTGTAGGAAAATTAGCTGAACCTTCATACACTGTTGTCAATTTGTTTCCATTGTAGTTTTAAATTAATGTCTTTACTTCAATAGATTTAAAAATATTACAATTCTTATGCATGAAATCAATCATTTATTATAGCACATTAAATAATCCTGCGGATCAAATGGATGTTATTGGTGTTGGGGGCATTAATTTTGAAGATCAAATTGCACGTTTTTCTTCCAGAGGCATGACCACATGGGTAATATCTTTATTTGAGATTATATATATTTTAATTATTAATAAAAATTGTAGAATGTTAATAAAAGATAAGGACTAATATTAAAATTCACTAATTATAATAAGTTATAATACATTTTAGTGAATTTTAACATTGGCTTTTATCTTTTATGATTTTTTTAATCTATGGCTAGCAGTCTTTTTGTTTGAATTTATCAGTTTTTCTTTTTTTGTAGTCAACTGACATGTGAATTTTTTCATAAAGGCAATATCATCGTATTAATGTACGCAATTTTAAAGTATGTTAGGAGTCAAGCTTTTTGTTCGCTCTTTCTCATCAACAAAACATTCACACTTAACCATGCTGCTTAACCATCCAGATACAGAAGATAGAGATTATTATGGAAATTGTTTCGTAGCTGGCTGTAGAAGTTTTTAAAAATTGTTTTAACATTTTTAAAGAACACTGGTCAAAGCTTCTACAAATAGTGTTATTTTTACTCAATTTTAATGTTTCAGTTTGATAAGTATTCTGATGTTATACATATACATACACTCAAGTGCAATTTTTCAAATAATGACGGCCCTGAATTTAAAGCAGAAAACAGTGAAAATCTCTATTGTTATTTCATATTAAAATTGGTATTCAATTAAAAATTCATATTGATGAAAAGGGGTGGTTGAAATATTTTTTATTGTGATAACAGTTATTTCATGAATACTTTTTTTTACTTTGATTAGCATACATGGATAGAAATTAGGAAAATTTTATCACTGGTCTACAAACGAGCAACTAAAAAATATAAAATATACAAAAAAATTACAATACAAATATTGTGAAAGGCTCACAATTATGATGAAATGTGCTACTTTGTGAGAATAATGCAGACCAAAAGACAAAACTAGAAAACAAAAATCCAAAACAGCATATCGTTCTTTTATATTGATAGGTAGTCTGGGAAACCATTAATTATTTTATGATAGTTTGAATCAAATTATTGTGCTCCTGGACCTATGGAACACCGTTAATTTCTAGCCATGAGCGTATTTTAAATTAAATACAGCGTTCTTAAGTTTACTATTGAAATTTTCTTTTTTATAATAAAATATATATTTCAGGAACTTCCGGCTGGATATGGCAGAGTTAAGCCTGACATTGTGACTTATGGTTCAGCTGTCCGTGGTTCCAGTATAAAGTAATTACTATTTAATTAAGTGCTTTTAACTATTTTTTTTTTAAATGTTTTTGTGTAGCACTTAAATACATGCATTAACTCACAAACATTTCAAGTCTTCTTATGCAGAAGAAGAATTCAGTCTAAATAAGATATATGAAATTATTTGTATCATTATCAGGCATTTTCTGTTAACAAAATAAACGATTATATCTGTACTTAAAAAGTTGTCACATACATGGGAAAGCTTGCCGAGGAAAACTGCAAGGTTGACCTTCGATCAGAAGTTTAGTCAAAAGGGGATATGAATGGCATTACCTCCTTCAGCTAGAGTTGTTTGAACATTTTTGCAAGTAAATTTTAATGAAATAAAATTTATGTAAGTGTTTATTTATCTTTTGTTGCCTGCTTACATATTTTTAACTCGACAGTTAAAGCTTTTTTTACATATTGTGAAGCATTAAATAAGTTAACTACCTCTATCAAGTATATGTGTTACTTTAAATAAAAGAGAAACTATTAAATTTTTCACCCCAGTTATTGCATATCTACCTGAAAGTCTGCTTATTGTTGTTTTTGATGTAACAAAATATTTACCATGTAAAGTTTTTGTAGGTAGGAATAAGTTTGTTACATGTTTATAATTTTCTGTATTGTCTCTATGTATGCACCAGAGTTGGCCGTCGATTACAATAATCGATTACAACTGTAATTGATTACAGATAATTACAGCTATGTAATCAATTACTTGTAATCACAATTACAGGTAATCAAAATTTTTGATTTCATCAGAGTAGAGCGAAAATGTAATCGATTACATTTTTCAATTACTTGTAATCATGATTACAAAGTTTGATTACAGCTGTAATCATGATTACATAGTCGATTACAGTAATCAATTACTTGTAATAGTGATTACAACTTTCAAAAAGTTTTCATTACAGCTGTAATCATGATTAAAATTTTGATTACAGTAATCAATTACTTGTAATCATGATTCCAAGTAACTGCGATTACAAGTAATCAACGAAAACGATTACGGGCAATTATGATTACAAGTAATCGAAATATATGATTACATGTAATCATGATTACATGTAATTGTGATTACTTGTAATCAAACTATACAATTACAAGCTATTACACTTGCATACTATATGCAAATTCATTATGTAAGTATGTATGAGTTTATATATTTTTATGTACATAGAATGTACGCACGCATGAACGTACAATTTGTGATTCCTATATATACAATGTATGCACAAACGTTGTTTGTACGTACAATATTCATAATTATATTGTGATATACTTAATGCAATACGTATGTGCTTAGTACAGTAAGACCTCGATTATCCGAGCTAATTGGGACCGCTAGTACCTCGGATATCGGAAATCTCGGTTAATAGAAACCATGTATAAAAACCTTCCGTGCTTGCGAATTTAACTACTTTTAAAGTAAAAAACAATAGACCGTTTTTTAAATGATTAAAATTAACATATATGAACTTATGTTTCACAGCTAAAAAGATTTAAAAAGGAAATCAACTCTAGTAGTAAATTTTAAAAAGTAAAATGGAATTTTTTTAACTATACTTAGTTAAATATCGAAAGACGCATTTTCAAAAATAACACAAATCTCACGAAAATATTGTATTTTTAAAATTTACATGATTAAACTTACAAGTCACATGACCACTGTTAACAAAGCATTCATGGATGTTGTCTTCTCAGGGTGTAATATTTCATGGAAGTTGAGTGCTTTTGTGGTGAATAAGTGCCTGTAACAAGGACAACGAACTAATATGTGTATAATTTCTTCCAAGCTCATTTTGGAGAGGAGAAATGAAAAATTTAGACTTCGTTATTGCCTTGGTTAGCAGAAACCTCGTTTAATCGAAGTTCGGTTAATCGAGGTTCTACTGTACATATAATTATGCATTTATGATACAAGTACGCATGTATGTTAGTTTGTACGAAAAGACAATGTTTTGTATCTTTACATACATAGAAAATATATGTATGAATGTATATGAAAATAATGTTTATACGTTTGCATGATTTTATGTACTTAATTGCATACATTGTATAAATTTACGATAATAGCATATATACGTATGTATATAAAATTGTACGTATTTACGTACAATATGTAACAATGTTATTTAAAGGTACAGTACAGAACCCGTTATCCGGAAAACCAAAAAACCGGATCGAAATTCGATTAATTTTTCTCTTGCCATTAAGCTCTATATTTAATAAGTTGTAAGAGTTAAATAGTGAAATAAACATCTGAATATCTTGCATTTTTTATCAAAAATAATTGGATAAAAATTAAAACACCATTTTATTATTAAATAAAGCTATTTTTTTATTATAAATTTTTATTTTTAGAGGAGGTTGCCGTTCTCTTTCTGGGACTAGTGTTGCTTCACCTGTTGTTGCTGGTGCTGTTACTTTGCTTATGAGGTAAATTCTTAAATAAAGTTGATAACAATTGGCTAATCTGAAAGTGGCATATTTAATTAAGATTTCTAGTTTCATTCAAGTTATCAAATATTTCTTTCAGGTATAGTAAGTAGCCTTTTTTGTGTATAGTTCTAATCAATCAGAGGAGAAAATTTTTATGTACTAGAAATCTAATATTCATTGCATTATTAAGGAAATGTATTTTAGCTAATTTTCTAGATATGGTTTAGAAATTATGGAGCCCAAAAATATAAACTCTTAAAGCAATTTTAATATTTTCAATTAATATGAAATTGCGTTTGTACTTTTGAATGGTATTTGTTTTGTGAATCAGAGCTTTATACAATCCAATGAAAAGGAATAATTATTTAATTAAAGTATTTCACATTAAAATAATTCATGATTTTATTTTTAAAAAATGATTAATGTTTTCTTATGTATTAATAAATTTGACGATTTTCTAAATTTGAACTTCAGAATTTGTCTAAAGAGTGAGGTGATTAAAAAAAAAAGCATTCATTGATCTGATCAGTGCAATAATGAGGTTTGAAAATAGGTGCATCATTTCTTGCGGGATTTTCAGGCATCAAAGATGTCATGGTTGACCTTTAATGGAAACCTTTTGACTTGTTCCTTGACTAATATTTTTTTCATGTAAATCTTCAAATGCAAAATAAAGAATGAGTCTAGGGGAGCCTCACTAGGACTATAGTGTAAAATTCCACACCTTTGAACTTGCCAGCTAATGGGTTATGAAGAGATAAGTGCGACAAGGCTAGCAGGATAACGATGAAGTTATGGAACAAATGATTTAAGGCTCTTAGTTTTTAAATTTTATAAAACAATCTTTTCTTGAAGTTATAAAATTAGTGAATGAAAATGTGTGGTGATGAATGTATATAACAAAAGAATTTGTTTGAGTTAGTTATGAAATTTATACATTTCATCTGTGTTTTTTTTATTGTTTTCTATTTGTTGTAATTTTCTATGTGCATATATAATCTAAAAAATTCACTCTGACCCAAACTTTATATAATATTTTAAGTTTTAATCATTTACTTTTTGTTAATTTTTTTTATACATTTTCCTGTCTTCAGTAACTGTTTAAACCTATTTTTCAAACTGAAATGTTTTATAAGCTATTTATCTAAAATTGAGTTGCCTCAATGAAGTTTTTTTTTTCTAGTGGAGTTCTACACTTAGGAGGGGCTATAAATCCTGCAAGTATGAAACAAGCTCTAATGGCTTCAGCACGCCGTTTACCCAATGTCCCTATCTTTGAACAAGGTTGGGGAAAATTAGATCTTGTTAGAGCCTACCAAGCCCTTAGAAGCTATAGACCCCAAGCTACTCTTAGTCCAAGCTACTTAGACCTTACGGAATGTCCTTACATGTGGCCATATTGTTCTCAGCCCTTATACTATGGTGGCCTACCAACAATTGTAAATGTAAGAATTGCAATGAAAATGTTTGGGACAATGTAATGATGAGCCACTTTTTCAAGTGGTTGAGGAGAGTGTTTTTGGTGAAAAAACACAATAATTTCCATGTGGGTGATATGTATATGCTGTTATGTATCAAACTTTTTTAAATTACCTATCAGGGAACAAAACTAATTAATATTTTATTGTTAATATGTCACCTTTGAAAAAATGTGCCATATCACTATATTGTCCTAAGAATTTTATACATTTATACCTTATTATTGTATACATCTCTTATTAATTTCTGTTATTTAGCAATTAAAGAGATTGAAAGAGAAATTTTTTTCTATATTAAGGGATATTTTTTTCTATATTATCTTTTATATATTAGGGGATTTCAAAAGTTACTTGTCTTATTTGAAACCTAATTAAATGCTACACATTTTCTTAAAAAAATATTTACATTAATTAATTTGTTTTCCATTGTTTTTTTTAAAGATCTCTTACATCATTTTGCAACTTTTTTAGATATAAATTGCACAATTTTTGAGGAAAAATGTTGATTTCTGATTTCATTTTGATTTCTATCTCAAAATGATTTTTTGCACTTCAAAAATTATTTTGCAGAAAATTGATTACTTTATATGAATAAAAAATATGACTTTTTTTATTGGCTAAGAATTTGCATTTTGTATACATTTTATCATTAGGTTAAGTAAATTGCTTACTTCACAATTATTTGTAGGTCATATTCTGCAATCTGATTGTCTCACATAACACAATTTTTTAAATATTTTTTACGAGATTTAGACCAGGTATATACTTTTGCTATCACCGAATTTTAGACAAAATATTTTTTTTTTTGAAGTTTATATTCATTTAGTTTTTTTTGTTGTTCTTTTATGCTTAAGTGATATCATATAAATTAATAATTAAAATGTAGATGTTTATTTTATTTTTAGGTTACAATACTGAATGGTATGGGGGTATCTGGCAAAATTATTGGAAAAGTAAGTGCGTCTATTTTTGTTGTTTCAGAAATGCTGTTTTAATTTCGAATTAAAGTTAAGGATATATTTTAAAACTATTATTATATTATACACTTTTAGTTATCACTATTTTCATATTTAATTTTTTCCTCTTGTTGTTAAAATAGTCTAATTTTTCCATACAACAATTAAAAAAGAATTATTTTTAAAAACATTTATTAAATTGCTGTAAACTCTTGATTAGCCATAGTTTGTCTAAAAATTAAGATGTTTTCTCATTTTGTTCCTGTGTAACTATTAAAGTGATTAAAAGTTTTAAACATTATCAGTATTATTACATTATATTCTATCTGAGTAAGTTTATTTTAATTGCAGATTATTATTAAAAAAAAATTTTTTTTCATACTTTAACTGTGTATTTTACATCCTTCTTTATGTTTGGGGATCTTTTTTTTTTGTGCTGACAAAATGTAGTTACAAAAACAATAATGTTTTTCACTGCTTTATCACAAAATTCGCCTAGATGAAACGTTTTGACAGGTTGCAGATCATCTGCAAAATTAGCTTATCTGTGATGTCAGGACAACCTATTCTGCAAATCATCTGAAGTTAATTGTATTTGTTTGCCTATAATAAATTTTTATCATTAGTATAAAATTTAAAAATATTTATGTTGCTTTAAATTATTTTCATTATCTTAATTTTTTAATTATATATAGATATAATTTTAGGAGAAAAAATAAATTTGTCTTTTAAAATTTATTTATAATTCAACCTCAGGAAAAAAAATTTATGAGAATACTAAGAGTAAGAAACTTTATTTAGTACTAAAATTGTTCAAATATTTAAATAAACTTCTCTCAACCGTGAAAAGAGAAAGAAAAACATAATGAACCATATCTTAACCATATTAAAATTAATATAAATAAAATGAGGTAAAAAAAAATGTGTGAAATAGAAAATAAAATTTAAACTAGCTACTCATCATCAGTCTGCCATGTTACCAGTCATGGTGCTTTCTGAATCTGTCTCATCATATAGGTACAGATATTCATATAGGTGACAGCACCGTAAAATGAAATTGATAATAGTTCATTATTTATATAATTTATTAATTATATTACCTTTTGGAGGGTCAAAAATTATTATACACTTTCTAATTTTTATTTAATAAATGTAAAGATTTTATTTATAAAATAAAAGATTTTGCAAACAAGGTGAAACTGATTATTATTATATCTCTTACAGGTTATGTACTAAAAAAACTTAAAATTAAAGAAAAAAGGATGTTATTGTTTTATATATTGATTTTTATGTTGTAGCCCCAGTGGCATCCATATACCCCACAATATGGCCATCATTTAGAGGTAGCACTCTCCTATTCAGATATTTTATGGCCCTGGTCTGGTTATATAGCTGTGCATATAACAGTTTCTTCTCTGGCCGCTAATTGGGAAGGTATTGCTCAAGGTCACATTTCATTCACAGTGGAATCACCACCCGAGGTAACTATCATGAAATAAGTAATATAAAAACATGCTTTTGTAAAGTAATTTATTGCAATTGTAGAATCCAACTATTTAGCTGTATATAGGAATCACAAAATTATCCTAGCAGATGTCGATATATAGCAGAATTTACAGTATTAATAAGATGAGACATTTGACTGGGACCATGACACAGTCAGACAAAAACTAAAAATTATATTTGATTTATACATAAAAAAATTTGCATTTTTGTTGATTCAATATGAAGTTTATACTATAATACTTTTAAAAATGGAATAAATCTTTATTCAATTAGTTAACAGAGATTTTGGAAATATTTATAAAAACTTTTTAGTTTTTTAAATTATTTTAATTTTAACTATTTAAGAAAATTGATATAAAATTTTGAAAATCATAAACTTTTTTTTAGCTTATTTAGCTGCAGATCGGCAAACAAATTTTATTAAGGAGCTGAAACTGATAGGAATTAAGAAGCTTAAATAAGGGATTTTTCTGTTTCTTCTCTCAGCAATTCTTTAGTCCTCCCTTTTTTTAAATAAATAAAAATGAAAAATAATCTGCAGTTTCTGGGATAATCTGCAACACCCTTTTCTATACTGCCACGTTTCTGCTATTTCAGTACCGGCAGAAGATGTTCTTGCCCCCCAGGCGATACTAAGAGGAACACCCTTGACTCAGTCTGGGAAAAGGAATCAGACTTTTAAAGATAAAAGCAAAATTTTTCTTTCTTTGAATTGTCTTGCTGGTGTTGTGGCAATGCTGTTGATAATTATTTTTTGTGTTTTTAATTACAATATTTCCACTCGAAAATTATAAAATATGTATCAATCCTAAATGTTGATTTAAACGTCGCGGGGGCTCAGGGGATAGAACTCTCTCCTCCCAATGAGGAGACCTGGGTTCAAATACCAGCAACGGCTGGTTTATATGAATTGTGGAAGCTCCCACTGACCGTAATACTGACGTAAAATATCCGCAGTGGTAGACGGATTATGTGTTAGAGTACCCTTGCCGTTAGGCTAACCGTAGAGGTTTTTTGAAGTTTTCCTCTCCTTGTAATGCAAATGCAGGTTAGTTCCATCAAAGCAGTCCTCTACGAAGGCAAATTTCACCCAATACTTAACCCAGGAGTTCCCTTGCCTTCTAGATCAGGTTCAAAAATACAATGCTATGGACTTGAACATTGGTAGTCATAAACTCAAAATTGGGTTGACTGTTTAATGATGTGGAGTACCTGCAGTTGTGTTACATAGAAAGAATAACCACAAAAACCTTTCACAGTTAGTCTCATGGCAAGGGGATTCTAATACATGATTTGTCTACCACTGAGAATATTTTACGTGAACACACTAGTCCAGTGTTTCCCAACGTGGGGCCCACGCCCCACCGGGGGGCAATTTGATTGTAAAGGGGGGCAATTCAAAAATGGTGTCGACATGAGTTTAAACCTTTTGCTCTGGGCCATTTAAATGCAATGCGAGATTTCAGTGACAAAATCAAAAGAAAAAAGCAAATTCTTAAATAATTGCGGTCGATAAATATTATGTGACTTAGGGATTTTTTAAGCGACAAACCTGAAATGAAGTATCTGTTTACAGTCGATGGTAAAGCATTTGTGAGTTATTTAGCCAATATCTTTGAAAAACTGAATATATTAAATAAGAAACTTCAAGGAAGAAATAAAACTCTTGTTGATGCAAAACGAAGATATTTGGCTTCATTACCTTTATTGAGTTATGTCAGAAATATATTAACAACAAAAACTTTGAACAGTTTCATTGGCTCCAAAAATGTGAACTAAATGATACCACTTTACTTGTTATTGTCTATCATCTGAAAATTCTGTCGGCTGATTTAAAAGAAAAATATTCTGATTTGAAACAAATTTATTTTCCAACATGGATGTTGCAGTCCATGTTAGTGGATTTGTCTGATATATCAAATATATCAAGAAGAACTTGCAGAAATGCAAATTTGTGAGTAAGTTAAAACTTTATTTAATATGAAAGGAGTGATGGCATGGCTTTGTGAGGAAACAGAAAACAAATAAATACCCAAATTCAATCAAATGTGCAAGAAAACTATTGTTACCGATTCCATCTTCATATTTAGCTGAATGTGGATTTAGTTCTGTAAATGATTTTATTGGTAAAAAAAAAGAAATCGTCTGGATATAACACAATGGGGAGACTTGAGTCTAAACCTAACCAAATTGGAAACTAAGATAAAATCTACGTGCAGCAAGCATCAAGGGCAAGAATCTCACTAAATTAAAATATTAAATTATTATAGAAAAATCTTTATTAAAATTATTTCGAATTTGAATTTTAGTTTTTCATTATATGTTCTGAAAATTTTCTTACTTTGTTTCGCTAACAATATCTTAAGTTTCTTGAGTGAACAATTCGATTTTTTAATATTAAAAATTATGTATATGTTACATAGGGGGGCATAAGAATTTTAGAAAGGCTTAGGTGGGGCGTGGTACATAAAAGGTTGGGAAACACTGCACTAGTCGGTTCGAGCCAGGCAAGTAGAATTTGTATCGACCAGCCAGTGCTGGGAATCGAGCTAGGATTACCTCATTGAAAGGTGAGCACTCTATGCTCTACGCCACTTAGACTTAATATTTTTTTTAAAAAAAAAACAGGAGGAAATAAAAAATTTTAAGAACTTTAAATTTCGGTCTTATTCGCCAACCCCATAGTCCAGCGCTCCGGACAATCGCCCTCATCTTCCACCGGCCCTGCTGCTCCCAGGGCTTTATGTTTAATCATTATTTTAATTAAATTCTAGATTATAATCAGAATTTATTTTGTATACCTTATTGTATCAATTTATGAATTTATACCTTATTGAATTTATTTTGTATATTTACTCATCAATTCATTTGAAATGCTATGGGAAGAAATCAATGAAGAAATAAACTCTAATTAAATTCTTAGCATGTAAACAGAAGAAAATGAAAATTGTGTTTGTTTTCAAAACGTGTGATAATATTTTTGACTATAAATATGCAATTTATTTAGTTTTTTACATATCCATATTTATGTTCTGCTGATATAAATAGAAGTTTTAGAAATTTTTTTTTCTTCTTTTTGTTCAACTGAATAAAATATATGAGGAAGAAAATAAAATTTTTCTTAGTTTATTTTCAAGGATAAGTTTTTTTGAGAAGGAATGGCAGGTCAAGTCTCTTTCCTTAAGGCTCAACCTGCTAGAATGAAAATAGAAACAAAATAATAATTTTATTTTCGAAGTTGGTGGATGCTATTTCTCAAAATCAGATGAGTTAATCTAATTTAAATTTTGCACATTTCATGTAGATAGACCTGTAGATGACTTGACGTGGCATGAAGAATTATTTTTCTTTAAGTTAAAATGTATTAGAAAATATATGGAAATGTATAAGAAAATATATGGCAAACATTTTAAATAATTATAATGTTTTGCATCCATTATCTAAAATTCAAATTTAATTTTAAAAAAATAATCCTTTTTGATGCTTTAGTGTTTGAGAAGTCACATCTTCTGAAATCGGTGTCCTAGCCTTTGAAAAAATGTTCAACATTTTTAGATGAAAACTTGAAAATTTTTTTTTGACTGTTTCGATTCAATATGATTTAAGGGCAAAGAAAATTACTCATTCATTTTATTGAAAAAAAAATTTAAAGGAAAAATTATTTTTTAGCTCAGTTAAACCAAATAGAGCAATTCAATATCAAAAATAGTTAAGTATAGTCTAATGTTCATTTTGGAACGAATTAAATATTTATATTTTATGTATCTTCATGATCAATTTAAGACTTAATTCTGATCAGTGGTTTGATCTTTAGAATAATTTTGTTGCATCTCTGTGCATGTACGCTAAACTTTAAATGTGATGTTTAAATAATTTTATTTTTATTTAAGTGGCCATATTCCTTTGTGCAATCTACTGAAACTAACTTCAGAAACATCTTTGTTTTATTTTCCTTGTTTAAGGGTTTCCTCGTAAAATGGCTAAAGTATTTTTTGATAGAAATGTATGGGTTGCTGTATCAAAATTAGTTACAAAGCTAGACTACAGATAGTGCATTAACTGAGAAAATTGTTAAGCCGTGTTTTTAAAAATAGCCACTTATTTTAATCTGAGGATAAAATAAACAGACACCTATGCAAATATTCCAGTTGGAATGGTCTTTCATGCAACAAAAAAGTTGTATGGTTTTTCCAGTCTGCAACTGCATCTATTAGCAAACTTTGTGACTAATTTCGAAACTTTATGAGAATAAAAGCTTCTTTACCAAAGCAGAATGTAGCAGAAATTTCTTTTTACTTTGATTTCTTTTTCAGGCATCTGCTATCAACTAGCCTTTTGTATAATTTATAGTTGTTTTTGATGGTTTTGTATTTGTAAGTTTTTTTTAACTCTATTTCAGGAAGGGGAAACAGAAAATAGGCGCTCCCATATTAAACTGCCACTGAAAGTCAAAATTATACCTACTCCACCAAAAAGGTATTATAATCTTCAATTTATTTCATAAAAATGTATAATATTTAGAATACCTCTAACGTTGACGAAAATATATTATGTTCTTGAGCATCATCAATTTTGCATTCAAACTTTGTTATAGCTTCCAACTTTTCCATAGCTTTTGCATAGAAATAATATTGATTTTAACTTATTTGAAACAAGACTTGATAGCTTTGACCATACTAATCTAATCTATATTATAACTCGTATAAATATTTTGTCATTCTTTATTACATTGTATTGTTTAGATCATATATAGTAGGTATTTTTTGTGTTATATAAATCATAACAAAACAAGCAAATTAATATAATAGAAAATAACCTCAAACTGTAAAGCCAGGTAAATGTAATTTTTCCGTGGTAAAATTAGTAAGTAAAGTCATACCTCAAATGTGTATACCATTGGCGCTCAATGTAACGATCTTTGTGCGTCGAACGAAAATGGTTGTTATAACATGAGGTTGTTAAATAATATGCTATCCTTTTATTCACTTCCTTCAAATATGTTAAATATATGGTGCTATGTTGACTATGAGTAGTAATTTATGCTGAGTAACCTTCCTTCGGAGAACTGAATTCTAAGCAAAAATAAAATCATGAATGTGAATACCATTACTTTGAACTTCAAAATAAATTCTGTACTGCATCTCTGCACCATAACAGTGATTTAATTTTCAAACAAGAAAAATATATTTGATAAATTTATTATCAATTGTATATAAATTATATATTATTACACAGATATAATTGATAATTTATTATCCGTGTAACGAAATTTACCAAAGTTATGAATGCATATTGAAGACTTTGATTTTCACAAGTTGATGCAATATACACTTCTCAATAATGAAAAGTAATACATATTTCACAATCTTTATAACCATGCATTTCGCCTAGAATCACCGAATGGACGGTTCTGTCACTACTTCTTCATTATAGAGAATTCGAGATGTTAATTAAGTAGTAACATCAAAAGCAATAGTATATTTAATAATATCCTCCTGACTTTTGCTATCCTCATTAATTCAATTACAATGGGGAATTTTTTGACAATAACACCTTTTTTTCAAAAGTGATTTTCCTGGAATAAAAATTATTAAGAAAATTTCAGTCAGTATATTGAATTGTTCAGTTCAAACATTATAATGATATCTTTAGTGTATGCAATAGCAATAGTAAATCATTTGTATAAGGAATAGCCAGAGTGGTATTGTATACGTGTATCGATCGATATAATGAAAGGGTTGTAGTTATGGAGGGTCATACTAAAAATTGTATGTAAATTTTTTATTTTATATTTGTATTGCCATTTTTTATTAAGAGCAAATTAGTGCTATTGAATAAAAGAAAGTAGGGAAAGTGAGACGTTTTACAGATCTTGATTAGTATAATTTTTACTTTTAACAAGTTTTTACCAAACTAAGTAGTTTAATAGTAGTTTTACCAAACTAAGTCGTCTTTCTTTATTGAAATTTAACCTGCTATAAACATTTCTTTATAGTTCATTAATAGACCATTGTACAGCTCTAGTGCGACGTAAATAAATTAAATCTACAACAACTTAATTGTTGGAAATAAAATCACCAAAACAAGTTTTTTAGTAGAAGACAAAAATTGAGAATCTGTTTATTCAAATTCAAATGCTGTCTTTGATTATGAAAATGGCTAAATTTACTAACCAAATTACAACAAACATTAAGAACAATCTTTGCAGTTCAAAATTTATAAGTGTGGCAAAAATCTCAAGAATGTTTAGCATTAATACATTTTCAGATTTCTTGATTAGATACATATTTAGCATATTTTTAACTTTTCAGCGATGTAATATATGTATAAAAATAAGATAACAGAAATAAGATATTTAGTGGAAGGAAAGCTAAATATATGGGTTTATAAAGTACTATGTCACTTTCATCTATCCAATGAAGGAAAGCTTTTTGAAATCCAAAAATTTGTTTTGCTCTGTAATAGCATCAAAGGTTTTAAATATTTATGCGTTTCACATTAGCTTTGTATTCAATTATCTCAGTGTATTTATTCCACGAAATAAAAGTTTGGTTAAAAATAAATAATTAAATGAAAACCTTTACAATAGTCCTTAGAATACTGAGTATAAAACCTCAATGCATTAGAAGCAATGAGGTCAAGTGATAAATAAATCTATTTTTATTAATCAAAGATGGCATTAATGGTAAGGTTACTATCATGGTTATCTATGAGTAAAATTATGAGCTAATTCAGAGGGCAGTTTTGCATGCTTTAAAATATGATTGGAGATTGACCAACCACTTGGATTGGAAGACCTAGTGATGCATCTTTCATCATATGATCTTTGAAATTTTTCCTTGGTATCATGAGGCAGTTATGTTACCACACCATTTTGTGATCTGACTTGGCTCACTTGGGCCAGGATAGCCTGGTTGGTAGGGCGCTGGGCCCATGTCCGAGAGTTTGTGAGTTCGAACCCCGTCGGCCGAAGACTGCCCGTGTAGTTAAATCTGTCGAGTCGCAAAGTCTTCCACTTTCTCATAACAAATCAATACCTCTGAGGTACTGGATTGGAGATCAATCATTCTCTGATTCAGGTTAAAATTACGATCTGTGGATGAAGGAATGGATGTATGAATGGGTCCGCCCTATAAACGGGTGTGACGTATGGTGTGGCAGAAGTCAAATTCTTGGCCATAGATGGCGCCACTCGAAAACAAGAACAATCGCACCCCTCTGCCTAAACAGGCATACGAAAGCAAGCAACTTGGCTCACTTGAATCCACTTCAAAATTTTTAAACTTCATTTTATGTTCTGTTTTACCTTATTTGCAATTTCCTTAATATAAAGATTTATTCTTAGCTTAAATATTATTTTATTCATAGAAAATTTTTTTTAAAGCATTGTAATTCGAAACTTTGTATCTTGTTTTTAGTAAAAGAATATTGTGGGACCAGTATCATAATTTGAGATATCCTCCTGGCTATTTTCCTCGGGATAATTTGCGTATGAAAAATGATCCATTGGACTGGTAAGAATTGTTTAAAGTTATAATTTTTATCACATTTGCATCTACTATGTAGTGTTTTTAACTTTAGCAAATATTTTTTTAAATTATTTATGAGCATATTTGGGATGTTTATTTGTAAAAACTGAAAGGCTTTGTAAGTTTGGATTGATTTGAATGTAGATTAAATGAATGACATTATGAGTGAATGAATGGTAAGAATGTTAGTAAGTTGAATGTCATTATGAATTCTGATCTATCTATTGTTCCTTGTTATATGCTACTATTTTTTGTGTTGCTATTCTGTTATGCCAAGAGATGAAATTCAAGCTACTCTTAGAAAACATATCTGACTTTATCCATTAAATGTTTTCATCTAATATATGCTTTTTAATTTTTGATTAAATTATCATATGAAGAAGATAATATGTTTAATATAGTTTATATAATATAATACATATAATATATGCACTTTTCTGTACAGTATAGATATGATATGACTTATGTTTATTTTAATTAATTTTTCTTAATTTTCTGCTAAATATTATTTTCTCTCTCACAGGAATGGTGATCATATTCATACTAATTTTAAAGATATGTATCAGCATTTAAGGCACAATGGTTATTATGTTGAAGTTTTAGGTAATAAGATTAAATTTTTTTTCTGATTGTATTTATATTATAGTTTTGTATTTTTCATTTTTTAATATTTTTAAAATTAATTTCAACATTTTATTAGGATCTCCTTTCACTTGCTTTGATGCCCAGCAATATGGTGAGTTAATATTTTATTTTATAGATCTGTTTTTTTTTAATATAAAAATAAATTTGAGAGATATAAACAGTATTTTTCATGTAAGGACTATTGATTGTTACCAATATAATAATAATTGAAATCAATAACATCTCAAGTAAGTTGTTAATTCAATTCAAATTTTTTTCATCTTTATATTAAAATGTCTAAAGAAAACATAATTTCAATTTTTATTCAACATCGTTTTGAAACATTATATATCACTAGTAAAAAGAGAAAAAAAATACTGAACCTATATCTGTACTGTTTGGTATTTGCCATTAATTTAGATTTAGACAAAAGTAAAAGTATGTTAAATAATGCACATGAACATGTAAATTGAATTAAAATTTTAATTTGCTTCTTTTAATGTGATAAAGATGGGTCACCTTTGTTTAAAGCTACCTTATCTGATTTCAATGATCAAAAGCAAATTTATCCAGTAAAGTGCCTTGAGAGAAAAACTTATTTGCATTCCTATTAAATAAATTAAAAGTTGATAATGCATTTATTGTGCCTTAAAAACTTTATGTAACACATGTTTTAAAAAAAATTTTAAAATAAATTTGTGAATTTTTTTTCCGTATAAACTATATATTTTTTGTTTAAATTGAAATTGAATTTTATGCAATGATATTAAAAAAAATGGAATAAATCTTTATACAGTTTAGCCTGTAATGATGTAATGGAAAAAAATTTAGTACTTTTTGTTCTTAGAAGGTGTTCTCTCAATTTAGCTTTTTAATTCGAAACAAGTTTAGTTTAGAGTGTTTTTAAAAAAAGCCTTAGCAATTTTGCCCTGTTTATTTGTTTTCTATTCATTTCCCTGTTTATTTCTATAAAAATAAGAAAATATAACTTTGATGAAAAATAATCCTGCAGGTGCTGAGATAATCTACAGCACCTGCTGCCATGCTGGAGGGTGGTTGCGTGTAATTGGGTAAATTATATCCATAACTGGAAATCTCCGCTGAGAAAACTCATGTTTTTACTGCGACAAATTACCATTTCTGAAACATTTTCCAATGTATCTGATTCTTGATCATTGCATACCTCTCATCTGAACCAAATAAGCACATGGTGCATAGCGTTTTAAAAAAGTGCTTAAAGGTGCTTATTTTCGTTATTTAAAAGCCCTTAAAGGTGCTTTTTTTATTGGGTGTTTTTAAAAAGTGCTTAATTTTCCCTTTTCAAACATGAGATTTTTTTTCGTTACCTTGTCGATTTTTGCCACGTATTATGCAAAGGCGTGCTTTTCACATTGTTCTATTCCATGTTTTCACAATTCATTTCGGCGTACCATTGGTCCATAGCGTATGAAAGCGCCAATCATTTTACATGTTTGATGAAATACTTGCGAGTCGGTATGTGCGTATACTGAGCTGGGTTCGGTGAGATTATTGCCTTCTCATGTGCAACTCAGCTGCATTTTGCAAGATATTCTCAATTTCAGACTTCATTTTCCACCCTCTGATATCAAACCGAGAAATCTCTTGATCATTTTATAATGACTAATATAATTTAAGAAAAGATTTATTTGTCAGAAACTAGTTATTTTCTCATGATCGTCTAAAGTCTTTGAAAATTATTTTTCATTTTGTTAATGTATATAGTGCTTAAAAATATTTTTTGAATGCTTAAAAGGTGCTTATTTTTTGTTAACTGAAACATATCTATTCTTTCAATCTTTTCGGAGTGTTCTTATGATTACACTTATATTGCAGGTGCTTTGTTACTTGTTGACAGTGAGGAAGAATTTTTTCCAGAGGAGGTTTCAAAATTAATTAAAGATATAGATGGTGGTCTCTCACTTGTAGTGTTTGCTGATTGGTACAACGTTTCTGTGATGAAGAAAGTCAAATTTTATGACGAAAATACGAGGTACCTTTTTTGTAAAAAATTTATATCCAAAATTATATTTAGGTTAATGAACAGCTATCTAATAAATGCCTATCTTTGTTTTTATTTATTTTAAATAAATAGGCAGTGGTGGATGCCTGATACTGGGGGAGCCAATATACCAGCTTTAAATGATCTTCTCTCGCCCTGGGAAATGGCATTCAGGTAAATGAAACCGTTTTTTTTCCTTAAAAAATGTGCAACGTAGTAGTCATCATAAGCCTTATTCTTCAGTGCTTTAATCAGGAAACCTGATTTGTTAAAGGAAACTTCATTGATATAAAAAATTTTGTTCATTAAAAATTATGAAACAAACTTTTTCAAGACAAGGTTATCAAGAAATATTCAAAAGATTTGTTATAAATAAACAGTTTAATTTGATAATTATCGCTTCAAAAAGTAATTTTCATATGTTAGAAATCAATAATTTTAGCTTCAACTGTCATAACTATAACTTAAATTGTTGATTCGTATGAATATGAGGTTTTTCTTGATATTGCATATGATATTTTATGGTTTTAATTAGAATTCTGATTTCGTTAAGCAATTTCTTAACCATTATTACTTATACACTATACAGTAGAAGATCTTTATCTGGGATAAATTAATATAAACTCTTTAGAATAATTTTTGATTAAAAAAAAAGTTTAAAATGCAAAAATATGCACTTTAACTATTTATTGTTTACGGAAAAGAAATTAAAATTATCAAGTGCATTAGAACTGGAAAAAATGTTCAGTTTGTTTTAGAGATCCTAAAGTTAATTTGGTGTATAGAATTGTCTTTTACAGATCTTCCATTGTAAAAAGTTTTTTTTAAAAAACTCTTTCTATCGATCAACAGCAAATATCAAGTTCGCTGAAATTCTCTCTTTGATTATAAAATTTTATACATAATATTTGGACCATTAAGTTTTTATTTTCACTTCTCAATATAAAAAAATATTAAAAAATCTTTTGGTTTAATAATAGCATACCTAATATTTTGTTAAGTGTTTTTATTCTGTAAATGTATTTTAATTTTAATTTATAGATTTATTATTATTATGTAATTACAATATTATTATATTTATATAATAATAATATTAAATTTTTTTTAGTGATGAAGTATATGAAGGAGATTTTACTTTAGGTCATCATGAAAGTAAGCTGGTATTTTTTTCTCTCTCTTTCTAATATAAATTTCAATTCCTTACATTTCAGTTGTATCACGCATGCAGATATATTCTAAAACAGAATTTTATACCATTTTTTAAAAGAAAATTCTATTTCCAAATTAGAATTTGTCAGTACACTGCAATTATGAAATATTCCGGCGAAAGTTAAGTCATTTTCAATGACTGGTATTGATTTTGTTTAAAAATAGTGCTTATATTAAAAAAAAATCTATAAAATGTTGATTGAAAGAAAAACATACTTAAAGAAATACTTGACCTTCTGTTGAAAAAATATGAATTTTAAATTTCCTATTTTTTATGTTTTTTTTTTATAAAAACCTGAGTTCAACAATGCCCTGTAGAAAAGTGTTGGTTTGTTTAATTGGTTTATTTATTTACTTGCATGAAATAATACAGTAAACTATTAGGAATATTTTTTTCCTTAAAATTTAACACAGATTTTTGCTTTGATAGTGTTTTGATATTTGTATATAATATAGCTGTTTTTATTTTTTTAGTGTTTTAAAATTTTTTTAACAATATCTTAAAAGACATTATTATTAGTATGTTTAACTATTTAATTTATTTTAATCTACAAATATTTTTATAAATACAATTCTAATGCAGTAGACGCCGCTTAATCTGATCACATTGGGACGAACGTGATTTGATAACAATAACTGATTGATTACAATAATGTAAACGAAAAAAATTTAAACTAAGAAATGGTTTTTTTACATACGTATTAAAATATAAATTATTTTAAATTAGGAGTTGTTGCTGTAAAACTCTATAGCATTTAATACAAATCAATGTACACTAAAGAAAAAGAATTAGTTAGTATACTTGCATATTTAATGATGAACTGCAGAAAACAAATACAAAAGGTTAATTATCAACTGAAAAAGAAATCATCAATTGTCGATTGTTTAGCATTATTTCAAAGCAAGTAATTTACGAATCGCTCATAATCATAATGTTTATGAAAGAGTTCGGCTTTGTTTTGTACACCGAGACGTAATATTAGAAGTGCCCCCCTCATCTGAGCAGGTGTCGGAATTTTGTCCTCGATAGCACTTTCGGGTTTATCATCGGCACCAAAATCTTGTGACAATTGATCTTTGACACATACGGCTTCGCAAATGTCCTCATCAGTTAACGAAGTAGAAGTCTCAACCTTTTCGTCGATCTCCATCCATGCTTCAAAATCCTCAGCATTCATATCGGGCGGGGGATTGAAAACGTCTTCCCTTTCTTTCATCACAGCAGCATTGTTGTCCTCTGGTTGAAAAATTTCTCCATGACTAAAACAATTACGAATTGTGTTTTCCAAGACATTATTCCATGACATTGTTAACAAATGTATAGCATCCAAAATATTTGTTTTTTTTGGCTAGAGCGTTCGCATTAAGATCTTCAGCGTCTTGGTCTTCCATATTTTCTAAGATCCTTGAACGCATTTCCTTTCTGTAATATGCCTTCAAGGTGCGAATAATTCCCTAGTCACACGGTTGAATTAAGGAAGTGGTGTTTGGTGGTAAGAACACGATATTTATCTTCTTTAATGAAACAGTTACATCATGCACGGTGCAGTTGTCTATGAGCAGCAGTATGTTCCGTTTTAGTTGCTTGTCCCATTTCAACAGCCATTCGTTAAAGATGGTGGTAGTCATTCAAGCCGTTTTGTTGGCAAAATAATCGACGGGCAAATTTTTCACACCTTTGAAACAGCGGGGCTTTTTACTTTTTCCAATCACTAAAGGTTTTTCTTTAGTGCCGGTCATACTAGCGCAACATAGCACCGTTAGGCGTTCCTTGGAGGTTTTACACCCTTGCGTACTTTCCTTCTGAAACATGTAGGTGCGTTCAGGCAATGCACGAAAATGTTGGCCAGTTTCATCAACGTTATATACATCTTCAAGTGAATATGTGGCAATAAGTTTAGGCCATTCTTCTTTAATCCACTGATCTGCGGCTACATTATCGGCATCTTTTTGTTCACCGTGTGTCCTTCGGAAGAGTATGTTCTTCCTCTTTTTCCAGCAGTGGAGCTATCCTTCTGTGGCTACCCAATTTTGCAGCGAAATCTTCAGCTTTTTGATGCAAAATTGGACCATTAACACAAACGTCCCCTCTTTGTCTTTTCCTTCTGGATTTCTTTTACAATTCAGATTTCCGTTCAAAGTGCACTTTTTTTCGATATCTTCACGATTTTTCAAAATTTTGCACAAAAGCGGTTGCGAAACTTTCAATTGAACAGCAGCATTCCTTTGGCTAATTTTCGGCAATTTATCATAACGATTTAAAATGTCACCCTTTTCTTTCACAGTAAGATCTCTCCGTTTCCTTTTCATTATAAAAAACAAATCAGGTTACAAACTGTATGAACTATGATAAAGTGAAAATTTATGCTGATCTTCTGCATGCGTCTTTTAAACACTTAGATGTGGCAGTTCCACTATCCCCCCCCAATTTTATTGTTTGACCAATAGCGACTCGGTAAGCAACCTGCCTAGATCAAGTGGCATACCCGAAACAATGTTCTCTTTTGAAGGTCACCCCTAATAGCATGTGTTTAAAAGACAATATACAAGCCCCGTTTGGACTTTTGGTAAGTTTCAAACAAAAAAAAAAGTTTTCCTTCTTGTTTTTATTGATTTCAGGAAAATAAAATTTACATATAAACTGATAGCAATAAACGAACATTTGATTACAATAAACGATGATTTTTCAATGTATTTTGATATAAGCGGACGGGACTAAGCGATTTTGATAACATTAGCCGTGATCACATTAAGCGGCGTTTACTGTAATACTAGTTTTCTTAAAATCTTCGATAATTTTAAATTTTTATAGAATTTTGGCTTTTAGCATATTTTCTTAAATTCTTAGAATTTTCTAAATTAAACAAAATATTTTGAAGCCAAAATATTTACGAAAAAGTGTAATTTGTCTGATTGGGCAATAATGGGTTAACATTAATAATGTGTTCTAAAAAAAGCCCTTTTTAGTTTAGAAAATGTCTTGTTAAGTTTTTATTTTATTTTATTTTTCTTTTCTTTTTTTTTTTTTAAATGTCAGTAGCTATAGTACTGACTATTTCAGAGAATTGAATTAAAAAAGTTTTTTCTTACTGATTTATAACCCAAGACAAATTTATAACTTTCCTCAAAAGAAGTACAATTATTTACAGCATTTAATTTACTCTAAATATCCAAAACATTATGATTTTTACACATCCTAATGAGTAAGGGTTGAATAGTAAATATAATCCAATTTGCCATTTTTGTCATAAAAATAAATGTTCATTCATTGTGGTAAATCTTATTGCTAATAGATGAGACAGTGCATATAAGAACTGCAAAGTCCAGAATAGGAAGGTAATTTATAACAATCAAAGAAAAAAACCTTAATATGAAAACAAGTTTTTAAACTTTAAAAAAAAATGTCTCGAATTAAAAATAAGGCTGGGGTATGCAAAAAGCATTCCGTAGAGAAATTTTAATGTATAATATTTTCTAAGCATCACCTTCATTATTATTTTTTTTATACTGATATATTGAATATTTCATTTTTCAAAAATATCTATTCTAACCTAAATCAAATAAAACTTTTCTATTTTAGTGTATTATGCTTCTGGAACTAGTTTAGCTCGTTTTCCCTCTAATGGAATGGTTATCACACAAACTCTTAATAATCAAGGCAAGTCATTGATCACATAACTTACATCTTCCGTTTGTTTATGTCTAAAATAGTGCCATTAACAATGCATGTTTGAATTCAGGTATGGAAGTTTTAAAAGGCCAGGCAGATCGAATAGAAAAAGTCCCTGTGCTTGGATTGCATCAGACTTCTCACCATGCAAATTCTGGTCGTATTGTTGTTTATGGAGATTCTAATTGTTTAGATACTGCTCATATGCAAAAAGGTAAACTTTCTTTTCACGTATGAAAAATACCATGAACACAAAGAAAACTTATTACTCTAATTAATGTAATAAACTGCTGTATTAGTTTCAATTTATCATAGTAATTTGTGTGTCGAGTTCAGAATCATAAGTTTTTAAGAAAATAATTCAATCATTTAGATACATGTTTCTTTTTGCAACCTACTTTCTTTTTAACTATCATGCAACTCTTATTTTTTTTGTTCCTTATTGAGTACTAATGGCCTAAAGCATTTTATCAAGTAAATTGATGCAGGGTGGTATCAAAACAGGGGGAAGTCTGAGAATTTTATCAATCTGGAAAAATCAGGTAATTAGGCAAACTTGTCTAAAAAGTCAGGAAAAATGGTTTAATTTGAGTTTATGTCAAATACACTCCCCCAAAAAACAAATTGGTCTAGTAATAATATTTTTTAAAAATACGGTTTATTTTAGACTCTAATAGCAATTATAAGCATAGGCGTAGTATGAAGCGGGCACACTTTTTGTTTTAAAAAAAAATGCTCATTTTAAATGTTATGTACATATTTATTCTATATATATGTTTATTATTTTAATTGTTATACATATTTAATTTTTATATGTATCTATATTTATATATTAATGTATGTATAAAAATTAAAATTAATGAATAATTTTCTAAAAACAAAAAGTGTGTCCTTCCTCACACTAAGCATATGAGTATAAGTGTTTTTTATCCTATTTTATGGATAAAAATAAGGCATGACTGAAAAATTAATTATAAAATTTATGCCAATAATTATCAAAATCAGGAGAGAAAACTTTTTTAGTGTTGGTGTCCACTTTTTGATAATTCTTTTGTGTAAAAAAATTATTTATATCATGGCAGCAGTCATCAACCTCATTTTTTGTGCATTAAACATTAAATGTATTAAAAATAAAAAAATAACATTTCAATATGAAAATAACAGTTGTGTAAATTATTTACGTAACTAATAACGTAATTTTTCTTTATGGTATTTTTTCTATTGTCTTACTTCTACTATAATATTTTTAAGAAGTTTTACTGCTTATTCAGAAAACTTTACTAATCCTAACTTTTAATTCAATGTAAAATGATGCATGAAAATTTTCCTCAGATCCATTATTTTCCAATGTGATTGAGATCCACTTTGTTATAAGTATGATTTTGCATCTGATTCTTTTTTTAAAGTCATTTTTCTTCTTTGTTTCTGAGTAATAAATTTTTCTCTAAAGAAACTTGGATACCCAAAATAAAGATGACTCCAAAAACGTTTATTTCATATGGACAGCACAAGAGGGAATAACAAATATGAGAAAGAAAATAATTGGCACATCTATTGATATGACTTTAAACATGAATTTTAGACATTATTTAACATGCTAAGAAATGTTTCTACTGTGCACTTTGAAAACTCTGTAAAAATTAGTCAGATTCAATATCAAATCCAAATGTCAAATGTCAGTTGCAATCTGGCAATTTGGATTTTTCAATGTGTTTCATTAAGAGATTATTCTCTAATTATTATTTGTAAAGTTACATATTGTATCAATGAAGTTCTCTCTGGAAGTTTTTCATATTTATATAACAGTTTTAAATAGATATTAGTAACAAAGTTTTCATTTAATCATTTAAAATATTTCTTTACTCCTGAATAATTTGAATATTTTTCAAATGCCATTTTTTTTCTGATCTGTTAATCTATTAGCAATAAATCACTCCTCTTATTAAAAGTTAAGAAAACGCATGGTATATATAAATTATTATATGTATTATTACATATTATGGTAATTTGATTAATGATAATATATTGAGGTAATTTGATACTTTTCACTATATGAAATAGTATTTAAACAAATATGTCAATGTTAAGGCTGTTTTTTTTTTAAACACTATATAGTCATATGAAATAACCAGGAGCTTTTTTGTTGATAATATGTTATTTTTATAACTGCTGTGAGTTTACAACATTCATTCATGGTAAAGTTTAACCTGTCTTTAGGCAGTAGTATGCTAATTTTAAAAATAGCACAAAACTTCAATCTGAAGAAAAGCCTCAGTTTTTGTGCGAAGGAAATGTTTGGTTAACTTGAGTCATTTGATGGTTTTGATTTATACGGAAAAATCTGACCAAATTGGTAATTTTTATAAGTATTCAAATTATTTGTCCATTTTAAAGCCCAGATAATTCTTTACTGCAAAATGGTTTGTATAGTTTAACATTAGAGTTTTGCTGCAAGTGTAAAATACTTAAACTGGAACTTTTTTTAATTTTTATTTTCCTTATAGCAAAAGATTTTGCAACAATAATCTTGACTCTTTATCAAATGTGTTCCTGAAATTTTTTATTTATTTCACCCTCTTTCATATTTTGCAATATCATCCCTGAAAAATACTATGTTTAAAAACTTAACTTGAGAAAATTTGTTTTTAGACTGTTTTTGGCTGCTAGATGCTCTTCTGCAATATGCTACCACGAAATATGTTCCACCTCTGTTTGAGGAATTGAAGTCAAGTGTTGTTTTAGATGCCAAAGATTTACCTCAAAGAATGGAAGGTAATATATTACATCTGTGTTGCTTTTTCCTTAACTGAGTCTTATGGTTTACATTAAATTTGTACATAGATTAGAAGTAAGTCATTTCTTACATATTTGCAAAATTTATTCTTAATGAGGATTCATTTATTTTAAAATTCTTTTTTTTTTTATCGAAACAAACAGTGTGGGCATTTAATAAAAAATATTTTTATTCTTTTTTGCTGGTGACTAAAATGTTGTATAAATGAAACAGCATTATTTTTAATAATTTTTATCTTCCTAACATACAACAACATAATAATTGCATAAAATTTGAATAGCAGTTTTAAATTTAGAAAGCACAATGTAAATTTTAGCATAGTTGAAAATAGAAAAAAAATATTAACAATAAATTGTTATATTGTTGAGAATTTTCAAGTCTAAAATATTTTCAAGTTATCTTCTTTAAGTAAACTGAAATTTTATAAGTGTACATTTAAAAATATCTATTAATATTATTTGCAAGACTTAAAAAATGACACTTAGTAACACTCTTTTCATTTCAAATTTGCAAATATTTTTTTGCTATGCAAATGTATTAGTGCGTTATCAGAGCATCAATACTTGTATATTAATTTCTGGTCTTTCTGATTTAAAAAATATATAATAACAATATAATATTTCTATTGTATTTAAACATACATTAGTCTTAATTAACCAAAGCAGTATTCATGATAAATCACTGTAATCTATTATTCTATAAGTTATGCAAATTCCTTTTTTTTGTTGTCATAGCATATATTATTTAACCAACAGGAAATCACCTCTATCGATATTCAAAAGTATTGGAGCATCATCTTGGTACCCCTCACACGCGTCCATTACCGGCCTGTCCTAGGCTTAGCTGGGTTCGCCCAGAACCTTTAAACAAATCTGGACCTAGGTGAGAAGTATTTCCTATCTATTAAATTTAAAATGCTCCAAATAGTTTGTGGAACACATGAAAAATTTCATGTGGATCAAAAAGACTTTTTTAAGTATTTTATATGTTGCTTTTCTTGCACAGATGATTTAAGTTAAGTAATCTGACACAAAAACAAATTTTCTTTGAATAAATAATCTACATCTCTTTCCCTCCGGATTTAGATTTCTGATCCTTAAAGTATGAGGAGTAACCACAATCTAAAAAATGTGGTCTGCATAGTTTAAATGGGAAAACTGTCAAAAATTTAGCTCCTTAAATTTTACTTTTTATATATGTTATCATATATATGGGACTATTTAAGAACATCTATAAATTTAAGTACTATTGTAACACTATTTTATGTAAAGATAATTCATGGTAAAGAATAAATTTTTATATTCATTTACAATTTTTTATTATTTGATAATTACATAATTACAAACTGTGTCCTTCAATTTCTTGAAATGCAAATTTCAATAGTATTAAATAAATAATTTTGAAGAAATAAAAATAGGAAATTTTAACACCTGGTTTTACTTAAATTATGTAGTTTAAATTGTTTTAGGCTTCATAATATTTTAATCGTTATCAAATAAAGCAGTATTCAATATTTTTTACTAATTATGGTTTGCATGAAACTATATTTTGATAAGTAGGTTTCAGCTGTATGAAAAATGTGTTTAATTCACTTAAGTAGTTCCAGAGTTATTGGGAAATAGGCAAAATTTTAAATCAACATTGAGGGGCCCGAAATCCCTAAATGAAATATTGAAATCATATTTTACAGATTGCAGTTACCTTCCATACTTTTAGGATCGAAAATTCAAATCCGTTGAACAAAAAGGTATCTTTATTCAAAGAAAGTATGTTTTTGTGTCTGATATTGTAACTTAAAATATCATCTGCACAAATTATTTAGCATATTTAAGGTTAGTCTCTTGAACTATTAAGATTGCATGTGAGAATCCAATTAGATCAATAGTCTTAGGAGAGTTTCATTTTGAACATTGTACTTATATTACATGCCCAGTGTTATTAATATAATTTATCCTCATTCATAGTTATCTTGCTATGAAGACAAAATATTTTTTATCAGGAGTTTTTGTGTGTGTTTAGAGCATTCTCTTTTCTAAGGATACAATTGAAGATTTTTTTCATTTAATTAACTTAATTAATTTTAATTAATTTGAGGAATCCAAATACCTATACAAACATATTTTAATTAATAATACCTTCTGTTCTAAATAAAGTAATTCTGATATTTAAAATAAACAGAATATTGTATTCTTTTCCGAAAAAAATTGCATTTGACTTAAGTGGAGCAAATTATACATTATGCTTGTCATTTGCCCTAATGTAATCTGATATATGTATACTTTTTCAAAAATGTCCTATCTGATTTTTCCTTCGGTTCACTACACTACGAAGCATGTTATTGATTATTGGATGTATTTATAACAGACAGGGATGTCATTGCTTAAAGTATATAAGATACAATTTATTATGTAACCAAATTAATGATTTTCTTTTAATAAAAATATTTCTTGTAATTAATTGAAATATTTATTGAAACTGTATTTTCTATGAAGTTCTACATATATTTTAAAATTTTTATTGAAGTAAAACTATTTTAAAGTAAAACTATTGTAGCACTCGATATGTTAAATATTGTATTATTTTTACAGACGATTTATTTATAGATGCAATATTATTTTGATGCTTATTAGAAAATTCCCACTGAACTATTCATTTTAAAATAGCAACTGACATTTAATACTTTAATTCACCAAATCTTTTTATCTTACTGCCCATTAAATAGGATGGAAGCCCTTGAAACCATTTTGAATTAAGGCAAAATGATGCAGCCCTTAGATTCTTATTCTAACTGGTCGTAATCTACAGTCAAAAAGTTAGTGTACAGATGACTTTACATTTATAATTGAAAGTTTATATTTCTCTGTCATTTGTAAATCTTCATAAGGTATTGTTAGGGGACTCGTGACCTCTCAATGTCAGAGCCTGTTTCAGACATTAATGATAAAATAATTAGAATAGCAACAAAAAAACATCTTAAAATACTTCCTAGAATTAGATATTATTCTGGTAGGTCTCAAATCTTTAAGAAAGCAGAGGAAGAGCTTTACTACGTAAATAGTCATTAAATATCGCTTACCATACATATGCAGCAGAGCCTTAGTTAAAAGATTGAACAGTTGCTAACAGAAAATCTTATACTTATTTCTGGACATGACAGCAGATCTGTTTAAAATATATTTAAAAATTATTATTTGCAGTTTCCTTGAAATAAAATGTTACTATGTTTTATAGTGTAGCAATTCTTTTAACTACACTGTTGTTTAAAGTCTGCTTCTATTTTTATTTTGGTAAATATTACAAATTATGTTTTCTTTTTTAGCACATTATACAAAGCACAGAAGTTATTATCGGTGAATCTAGATGCTCCGTTTCCCTTTCGGCCGGGACCCGAGCAGCAGATGTCTAAACTTCCATGGGATAATCCTCAAATAGTGAGCAATCATACCACTGAATTCCAGTGGAAAACCATTCATTCAGTTATTGTTATAGCCTGTCTTTTAGTCCTACTTTCATTATGGTACAAATGGTCTCGCCTGCGCTGTCACCGCCGAAGAAAACTTCGTCCCCCTAGGCGAACGACTCGCACCCCACAAGCTTCCCCAGGAAGATTGCCTACTGTTTGAGCATTAAAATTCTTCCTAAACTTTTAAATATTGTATATATCTCCTTTTTCAAAAAACAAATGTGATAATTGTAAATAGCTATGAACAATTTCTCATTCATTCCTCATTAAATAATTGAAACACTTCATTCATTTCATCCCATATGAATAAGAAATCTACTGAACATACTATTAGAGTTTTTAGTTGCTTTCAAGGGTTAGCAGGTTTTTGATGTGACTGTTAACTAACATTTTGTTCCGTTAATTGTGGGTGTCCCGTTATTGTTTCCTCTTTCGTTCTAATAATTCATTATTTATACACCATGCTGAGATAGAACACCACATGTTTTTGATTGAACTGGGCGATATCAGAATTTTAATTACGTGTATTGCATATCTGCCAACTTTTAGTCTCTCAAAGGATGATTTTCCCCAGTGATTGTAAAATAAAAATATCAGTATTATTTGGCTCAAATTTCAAAAGTAAGATTCTTTAGTTATTAAGCATTTTTATAAATATTAATCCATTTAAATGTAGTGGTGATCAAAATCATTTTAAATTAAATTTAGAAAGTATAAATTTGAATACCATTTGCAATCTAAAAATAAAATTTTACCCAAAATGCATCAATGGTAGTGGTTGTTTATTCTCAGGATGATATCTTATTTGTAGTTGATAATGTTGAAACTGGGCAGTATTTTTCACATTTAGTTTTTAACATAGATTGTTAACCTAACAAAATTTATCCATACTATTTTTTACATTTGAACAAACCTATTGTTTTGTATGGCGAACTTAAATAAATCTTTCGTGAACTTTTTATTAATTTTAGGTATTAACGTTTGTACAATTGCCTTAAAATACTGACTTAGTCCTCTCCCAAACTTTTGATGAAAATCAGGATGCTATTTTATTGTACAGAGAAAATGAAAATAAAGTAACTTTCAAAATATCTTTCATAAAAATTTCTCACAGTTAGCCTGATAAGGGAATTTCATTATCAGGCTTATCGGTTTAATACTGGTACCACTGTGGTGTCTGTCAACCAGCTGTTTCTGGGATTAGGTAGTCTGCTTCAGAAGTGAACCGTTTATCCCCCCCCCCATGCAATCTCTTCTTTCTTTATACTTAGCTTTTTTTTTTCATTTTTTACTGTCACATCAAGAGCTAGCTATTGACATAAAATTGCCAACCCAGTATTTGAATTCAACATTAAAATTCCATACATTGTGTGATTGTAATTTATTTATTAATTCATATCATATTAATTAAAAAGAATTCCTATGTTGAACTGTTAGTTATTTTTAAATACAAATATTCTCTCTACTACAGATTTCTCCTTACAGTGTTATTTTGATCGTTTTACAACATTCAAAATATCCTCTATATAATATAGTGACTGTCACTCTATAACAAACATTTAAGATCTCTTGGAAGATGATTGCCATTGTAAGTCGCAATTTTGTGCAAGCCATTTCATTCTCAAATTTGCCTGATTCTGGAAATAATCCTATTATTATTTAAGTAAAGTAGATAAAAGTGCATATTATTCTCTAAATTGATGAATTATCTTCTCTTTTGACCATAAAATTTTAATATACAGTAAAATAATTTACAATAAAAATGATATAAATAAATTTATAATATGTGTTACTACATTTTTGATTAGAAGTCATAATTTTACACATGTGTTGTCAATCACTTCTATATAACAAAATTTTCTCTGTAGTGATTTTTTCAATTGCAAACAAATAATTTTGTTATAGAGAGACTCCACTATAGTAATTTGTTATCAATTCTAAACTGTCAATTGTTTCTATATATAGATTGATGCTTTTTATAGAGATGATTCTATATATAGATTAACTGGTAGTACATAGAATTTTCATATTCTAGAATTGTAATAATTTCTTAGTTCATTCTGTTGTTAACTCGAGTTTCAAACTTTTCTAAAGTGTAAATATTAAATTGATGTATAAATAACTGCAACCTATCTCTTCTTACTTTTTATACTTAATGTATTTATTACTTATCTTTTTTTTTTTGTAGAAGATGTATTCTAGGAAATATGTTCAGTTTTATTTATTGTCCGAAGGGAATTAGGCGCTGCTAAATAAATTTCTTAATTTTTAAAACTTAAAATATATTTCAAGAGTGATAATTTTATTTTAATTCTGAATTATATGTGATATGTCTGAGTAGACCAAGGACACTTGTACAGATGGCTTAAAATTAAAGTAGATTGCTACAGTAGTGTACTGCGGATTGTGTTTTATTGATTAACCAGTTTGCATACATTTTAAATGCTCTCTCCAAACTGTTTATTTAGTTTTATACAATCTGCCAAGCACCTTCTTACCTAATATAATCCTGATGAATGACATTGATAATCTATTTATAAGTGTATCAGGCATATTTATTTTAAATTAGAGCAACTTTTATGTATAATATGAATAATTACATATTTATAATGCATGTAGCTTACTTTTAGTTTAGTTTTTTCTCAACCTTTTTTACGCAATGAACTGTGAGTCAAAGCAGGGGAAAAACCTCAATAGCTTTTGATTATTTTATATATATTTAATCTCAATCTTAATGGTTCATACTCTTTAAATATACTACTTAATATGCCACAAAATATGTGTTAGTTTTTTTAATCCGGTGAAGCCAAAAAATTGAGTGCGAACTAAAATGGGAAACATACAATTTATTTATAAAAATGAAAGGTAATGGCTATTAAATTGTGATTATGAGAGAACAACTTTCGATTTGATTGTCTATTCCATGCTTGTTTTTTATACGTTAGTGTAAAGGCAATTTTGAAATTTGGCATGAATTGAAATAGACTGAGTTAGGTATCACCTGTTGTAAAATATCTATCATTGCTTCATTCAATAATGTTATATCCACATTATCTCATGAATGAGCGAATTTTGCATCTATTCAACTTTCAAGATCAAAAAATTTCCTCGGCTTCAGACTTCTTAAACAATCTAGTTTGTAGTTAATATAATAATTCTGTTTAAAAAAAGAGAAAGCAAATTGCAACGAATCATATTGAATGACTTTATAATTAATAATATTTCATTTATAATTTTCGAAAATTTAGAGACCATTCCCACTGCACTCTGCATAAAATTGATCAGATTCTCCAATTTCCTTTATATATTTCTAGTGGATATTAATTTCAATGAAATAATTACACTCGATATTGAGCTACATAGTACTTTTTACTACAAATAAAAGTCAATCATAAATAAAGTGTTTTAAATTTAAAATTATCCATTGTTATAAAAAAAGAAGAGGAAATTTCTCCTTGTGTTTCAACTCTTTATATAAAGTAACAATTTGACAATTAGGAACGTGTTTTATTTGTTCCGGGTCATGGAATCCAATGGCTGAATGTAGAATATTTTTTACAAATTCTGGAGGAAGAAGTCATAGCATTAATCTATAAAACTTTGAACTAGTCAAATTGCATGTTGGTTGATTCTCTTTAATAGTAGAAAGTGCATTATTGCTGAAACAGTTTTGGTTCAGTGAGTTATTGACTAAAATTTTTTTATTGAATGGGGCAATGATTGTTATTCCTATTTCTCTAGGTACATTAATACTGACAGCACACAGTTAGTCTTTGTTTATTTCTGCTATCTCTCAAAATTGTCTTTATTTTCTCTTAACTAAAAAAATCAACATTTAACTAGTAAACCATTAAATTAACTATTTGCAGAATTTTTATGCAACTGCGTTACAAAAACCATTTGAAATTCCCAAACTTTTGAAAATCTTAAAATAAATTAGTTTGCACAGATAAAAAAAGCTCATGAACGTAAACGAATTGACATAAGAATTGTTTATAAGTATTAACAACTATTATTTGTGAACTATTCAGATACTACCTGCAAAATTTTAATTGCAATGTCGGGGCTCAAAATTAATGGTGCTCTGTAGTGATAGGACCAATAAATTCGACTCAAACTACTATAAAATAATTATCGGTGGTCCCCCAGATCAGCAATAGATCTATAACAATAAGTATAAGGATATGGTACACTGATTTTATTTTTTGGTTTGTTGTTTCTGACACAAAAATGTTTCAATTGTGCAATTTTCTGTAATTTTTCATTAAATTTCACTTACACATTAAAAGTTAAAGATTAATATTAAAAGTTTTAAAAAAAAGTTAATGACCTGCTGGTAAATATGCAATAATTAATCTAAGTAAAAGACAACAAAATATATATGGAACTTCATCTGTATTTTTAACTAGTTTACAAAACTTAAATATATTTATTAATTTTTTTATTTTTCAAGTCTTTTTGTTCTAAAAGAGTCTGAGGCATAGGAACAAATTAGTAAAAATGTTAACAGACTAGTAAAAACTTCCAGTTACTGATCCTTTGGACCAGAGACTGAATCATCTTAATTTCTACCCCTGGCTATTATTATTCAGAAACTTAAAAGTATTTTACTTTAAGCTTGTTTCTATAACTTTTATTTACTAACCTAAGGTGGAGGCTGATACATTTTCACAGGGTTTTCATTTAATTTAAATAAATAAAATTTTATTTATGCAGGTTAAAAGTGAATCTTGGCTTTTGCCTGGGGGTACTAGTTTCAAGAAAACTTGCCACACTGTCAGTCGTTGTAGAAAACTAGCATTTCCCTACTTTTCGAAGAGCCCTGATATTCTTGAAGTTAGATGCAACATTGAAGTACATGAATTAATTCAGCAGGAAGAGGCACCCTCTGGTGCCATCAACAGTAATTATTCTCACCGCAGTGTAATTTCTAGTAGCTTTTCAAAATCATTTGTAAATGAAATGGCACCTCTCGCTGAAGGAATGTCAAGTTCATTTTTATCGATGTACATGGAATCGGATACTGAGTTTAAGTTTAGCAGAATCTCTGACCACCATATTGAAATTCACTTCGACTTCACCAACCACGATCAGGTCGATCGTTGTTTTCAATCGCCATCCCTAAATGTTTTTGTTCCTAATGTGAAAGAAAGTGTGTGTTATGTCTTGTGATTATGATTAAAAACGTTTATCAAATGATTGCTTTTTAGGTGAACTTTTTTTTTTTAATTTTCGTGTTTTCCCCCCTGAATATCTGTTTAATCAAAACAAATTTTCGTATTTAACCTTTTCTCATCCAATTTGCTTTTGAGTTTTATTCAAGCTATTGTTTTCCTTATTTAGAATGTCCAGTATTTAGAATGATATGGAGTAGAAAACAAAATAACTTCATAGAGAGGTAATTCGAAGTTTAAATAAGTGAAAATCGTAAATAAGCTTTAATTCTCAAATGATTGAAACTCATTGATTTTATCTATCGTTATAAATATATTTAGCTCAATTCTTGTTTCTCCATTTAATTGACTGTATAAAATCTTACGAATGGTAAGATTTCATTTTATAACTGGAGTTGAACAACCAAACCCAATTTATGGTTTACAATTCTCAACATTCAGCTCCGTAGCCTTGTAATGCAGAACCCTATCAAGATGAAAATGGAATTCTTCGGGGCACTGTTTTGTTGGAGCTAATGTCTTTTCGTTACGTTGAGTTGAAAACCACAAAAATCTCCCATGATTAGCCTGACAGCAAGGGTATACTAATCCATGGTCACCAAGAGCAGTGGGTTGGTGCTAGCCTGCCACAGTTTCTAAACCTCCCACACAAACGCAATATTGGGTGAGGGAAATACCAAAAATGTTTCATATTTTTTCTGGTTTTGGGAAGCTTGTTATTGTTTAGACTTGGTTATCCATATATAATATCAGCAAATGAAAATTAGCTAATAGTTTTTCTTTCATAAACATATATTGTTTTTGCGTACTGTGAATGGTCTTTTGATTTAATTCATAATTTATGTTGTATATGTCCGTAGTTATTTTTTGTATAATTGAAGATTGTGTATTCAATCACAATAGTTTGTTTAATAAATACTACAATGTAGGTAATTCGTTGCAAAAACCATATTGAAAAAGCAGCATTGAGAAATAGTTGAACTTGCAACCGTTTAAAATCAAACTCAATTTGGGTTTTTAACAGGAAACTGGACATAGTTAGTTCGTATGAAAAATCAGTTTTCACACGATTTCATTTAATAGAGAAATTGTGTTTGACAAGTAAATTTTATATACTCTCAGGCTAATGCAGGAACTTCTCTTGACAACAGACTCATAGTTACTGTGGTTAGTATCAGTCACTTTGGATAGGGGTGTGAGGGTGTAGGGTAGAGTCAAGAAATTGTTTTAATCTTGTTTTCATGGTATCAGACTTTCTGTTGGGTTACAGTGCAGTACAAATGTACTTATATAGCAAAGCATTTAAAAGGGTCCTCTCTCAAAATAGAAAAGCGAATTTAAGAGAATCCAACATAGTTGTATTGCTTAAAAGCAATGTTTGGTGAGAAAAGGTCATTAAAAAAATTTATGTTACGTCAATTTTAAATTTCTGATTAAGGTTTAAAATATTTTTATTATAAATTTTGTTCTTTACCAGTTGTTATGTTCATTTGATATTTCTCAGTCTATAATTTGAAAGAATAACATGTATTTTGTGATTTCATACTTATCCTTTTTGTTAGTAATTTATTAATTAATATTGTTATTTTGTTGAATATGTTTTTTCCTTTTATAACTGTGTCTAATTAAACCGAATCAGATATTAATTACAATGAATGTGTTGTACTGTTCGATTCCTAATTTGAGTTGAAAATGGAATGAATTGCTTGAAACTTAATCACATTTTAATCTTTAATGACTTATATTTTCTAATGGATCATGTTTAAAAATGTTATTTTGTTAGGCAAGTAAACACTGTGATCATGTTAATCATAAACTTAGTTTTAAGTTTTAAATATTAAAGTCACAATTACTTAATTTCCTTCTTTTTTTTAAAAAAAAATTATTAATTTATTTTATTTACACTGTTTTTCTAGACTATGAAGTATCATTTAATTATCATCTATTTGAAATTAAGAAAAAACCATAATTTTTTCCAAATTTAAGGAAGTTTTTTTTTATATTCTAAAACTAATTTAAAGTATTTATTTACAGCTTATGTAATCAGTATAATTTTTATTACAAAACTAACTTAGAAATTCACAAATGTTTCGATGATAATGCTTTCATAGCTGCCAAGTGTTTTGATTTTATTCGAAAATTTTTCTTTAGTACCTAAGGTGGTGTTAAAAAAGCAATATAAGTTGATTTTTTTTAAATATAGCATGCTAAGACATTAATTTAAAACCTTCAAATGTCTATGTATGCTATGTATGTCCAAAAAATATGGAAGCTGTCAAAAGCACTATTGATCAATAAAAAAAGTAAAAACGCACTTAATATGTTATGGAAGATGTGGTCAGTGATATCCAACATAACTCCCAACACTAACCCTTGGGGTGGGGCAGACATTAACTTAAAAATCTCAATATTAACCCCCGTTTTATTGCAGATATTGATTCTCATAAAAAAGTATTCCAGTTTGAATTATGGGTTTTTGGTTCATGAAAATGGGATACATAAGGGAAAGTTGGGTAATACCATGGGGTATTAGTTCAAAAACCTGTTGAAGCTGAACTGTTCGACCAAGAAACTATCCGATTTAATCAAGATTCATTGTTTTGTTGTATATAATATATTATTTCTGAAAAGTCATTTATGTGTGATTTTTTTTCTAGAAAAAGTCAAGTCCTACTAATGAGGTAAAACTGGGTTCAGATGTTAAATTTATGGGAAATTTAGAAGTTTTAGAATTTCAACGAAAAAGTTGCTGACATTTCTGTTTTACATGACAATTTAAGATAATTATTCATGTAATTTACATGTAAAGTTGATGCAGTTAGGGCCAAGGAGGGGAAAGAGAGACAATTGTCCTGAGGCTGCTGAGGATCCAGAGCAGAACTCTCTACCTATGGCAACACTTCTCATGATTTAACCATTAGCGTGTGGATAGTCTTAGGAGAAGGAAGTACGTTAGTTTCTGTCTTGATCTTCAAACAGATTAAAATGTTTGAGTTATCATACTATATGCAACTCAAAACTGCATTAAACGTAGTTCTTGACGAAGAAGAAAGTTTAGAAAGTGTTTTTGACAGTTGCATGCGAAAATTGTTATGGAAGGGAAAAATTTATAATACATTTCCATAGAACTGAGCAGAAAGGGCTTCTCCGCAGGTGGCTTATTGGAGTGTTGCTAGCGCGAATTAGGATGAAATACTATGCTGTTTTGTGACAAAAGCGCGAACCAAAATAGCCTTTGATTGCTTGTCTAAGGAATCACTGATAATTATTTATTGTGGTTCGAGTTAAATTTTAATAGGTTCGGGCAGCGTTTTATTTCGAATCCTGACTTTATGTTTCAAAAATATTTTAAACTGTTTTCAGATTTTTGATTCGGTGCGTATTTTACTACATACTTTTTTTAAATTTTTGATCACAGTGTTTTTCTCAGAATTACTTATACATATTGTGGCATTCTTTTTAAATTACATTTATTAAATAAATTAAATAAATATTAAAATTATCATTTTGTTAATACTAGAAAAAATCCTCTGGCTTAAATAAAAAATTTGACTGCTGTGCACTTTTTACCTATTTCTGAGTGGCAAGTTTGTTCATCACGTAAATTAATAAGTTTAAGAACCAGAATACTGGTTTTTAATCTAATTTACTTTTGTTTCCTAGCATTGAAAACTACCTAAAATTGTTTAATTTGTTTTATTATGTATATTTATTAGTTTATCATTTGAGGCCTCTTATTTTGTTTGACTTAGTGATGATATTTTAATTGTAGCTTTTAATTATTGTTTCCTACTTACAAAATAAATCATTATTTATGAAATTTACAATTCTATTGTTTTATACATACTTATAAGTAAGTTTATTGTATGTGATTACTTTGCAGTTTATGAGCTGTGTATACTTATTTTTTATTATTAATTGTATGAAATATAAAAAAAAAATTTTTTTCAACTTTTCACTGTGTTTTTGTTTTTTTTCTTTCAATTTAACAAAAACATGTTTAAAATTTTTTATTGGTTTGATTTCTGTCATTTGTAGATTGCAAAAAAAAATTTAAAAATTTATATTTTTTTATATCTAAAACTAGTGGCTCTGTCTCAGTTCTGTATTGCTAATTAAAGGGGTTGAAATGTACGGATTCTTGCATAGGGAACTAAAATTTTCCGCGAAATATATGTCGCCGGCTATGTTTGCAAATTACTACTCATGAAAACAACGCAGCACAGTCTGTTGGCAAAATTTAACTGGCGGCTATGCAGAATATTTTGATATGCAGCATAAAACATTTTGCAGTCAATAGTGCCATCTACTGTCGACGTTAGTTGCTCATTTTGATTTTAAGTAAGAATAAATTCATAAGCAAAGCACAGCAAAAGTGCATTTCTATCTTCTTTCGTTTTTCTTTTATTTATTTTCTCAAGTCATGAAAATTTTTGGAAGATCTGGCGGAGATGCGACGAAGAAAAATTGAAATTGAGTTCGTCGCTACTTAGACGTCTCTTTAAATCCCACGATTATTTTTGTATTTCTGAATATTACTAAGAGATGACGCAACCAGTCCCACTTTCTTCTCAATTTTTGCTGTGAGATTTCCCTCCTTGAAATCAAAATCATTTTGTAATTTCGCTTTCATTAGTGTTACCGTTGCCTGTCAAAATAGTTATGATGTATTCAGAAAGTGAATCCGAGGGCAGTGGATTAATGATCTCTCAGTCGGAAGATCTGAGTTATTTAGTGAAAATTATTTTGCAAAATATTTTTTACCCAATTTTGATAGTTATTTTATGTAGACTTTTACCTAACATCTTAAAGCAATAAAGTTAATATGTTATCACGATGTATATCTTTAAAGATAAAACTTGGGTGCATTGCAGCGAAAACTGGAGATCAGTGAACGGGACATCACATATTTCACCACCAATAGGTCGAGCAAAAAACTGCTTGCTGACAAAAATATTTTGCATTTTCGAATGTAGGATCGAACATATATTAAATTTCAGCAATAAAAAAAAGCTTTTTTTTGGGTAGGATATTCGAAAGAATAAAAAATTGACACAGTAGGGGTTAACACTACTATTTAATGACATTTACTACTTTATACTAAGTGAGTGAATAAAAATCTAAAAACGATTGTTGGATAAGAACGAAATTATGAATCAGCATATAAGTGGAATACGTGTAATAATGAATCAATCGACCTTTTTTTGTCGCCTGTTTACTCTCACTCACCAAGGCGCTCTTTTACCTTTCCAGTCGCACATTCACTCTCAACCATCAAAGCGCTCTTTTGCATTTCCAGTCACTCATCCACTCTCTACCACCAAAGCTTTCTTAACGTTTCGGTCGTATGTCTGTTTTCAGTCATCAAACCATTTTCATCATTCCAGTTTGCTCTCAGCTACCCAAGTTTTTTAATCGTTCCGGTTGTGTATCCTCTGTTAGCTATGTCTTTTTTTGCCGTTCAATGCATTGGTTATTTGCGTCGGTGTTGCACAAAATAGGTAGTAGGTTAAATACTGCCGGATGTTTGGCTCTCACTCTTCTTTTACACTGGTGAGTAAAAATTAATGACGAAATGGAAAACCTAGCATAACAACAAAACAGGCAGTTACAATGGAAGGAAAGGTCATTGAGAAGATCAATAACGGTAAGGTAAAGTTAAAGAAAAAGATTGCATTACGACATACCGGAAGGCATATCGTAAGGAAATAAAACGACCTGGCGGTGGAAACTCAGTATTTATGTGAATGGAATTGCACGGTATACACCAGTTTAAACGAAATGAATTTGTTGTCCCGGTGTGATATGGTCTGCAGACGACATCTGGACGAGTATACGCTTGGGCGAATCATTAGGAAGGTCGAAGTGTGACCAGTTCTGGATCACTCAGAGTCGTTTCAGTAGCATGGAACGCATTTCTAAGGACAGGAACAACTGTCCAGAGGTTTAGTGGAGATCGTTCTCGCACAACCACGACAGCGGACGACGGGTATATAGTTCTATAGCATAGAAGTACACAGCCGATATCGCGTGTTTTACCGTGGCCAGCAGACTGAACAAGGGTGGTCTATTTGTGGTGCCGGGATAGCTGGAAACACAACAGCTGGACACATGCGCAATGAGGTCGAGTACTCTTTTCGAATGAGAGCAGATTTAGTCTGGCCATACATTTTTGGAGAGAGCAAGAAACACGCAATAACTTCTGTAACATCATCGAAAGAGACCGATTTGAAGGAGGTAGAGTTCCTGTATGAGGCGGCATCATGCTTGGTACCCGTACTGATCAACACATCTTTCAAGGTGTTTCAGTCACTGGTTCCTGCTATTGTACAGAGGTTCTTCTTCCTCGTGTGCGTCTTTTTAGAGGTGCTGTGGGTTCTGAGTTCATCTCTTCATGGACGATCATGTTACACCTCGTCGTGCAGTGGCTGTCACAGAACTGTTGGAGAGTGAAGATATTGCACGCATGAAGTGACCAGTGAGGTCCCCTTATTTTGATTCGATTGAATATGTGTGGGACACTATCGGGAGACGCTTGGCAGCACGTCATCAGCAACAATTCCGCAGCTGCGATTACCACTGCAGCAGGAATGGGCAGCATTTCCTCAAGAGTTTCTAAACAACCTGGCATGGGCAGACGATGTCGATCCTGCATAGCATTCAGAGGTGATCATATCCCATACAAACGGCTGGAATTTCCTTGCTAATCCCGTTAAACAATGACGTTTCGGATATTTGTGTGTTTTAAGCCTCTACTATTTCATTAAAGTTCCTGTGGATTAAGTTGTTTAATCTCCCATATTCTTACATTTTGTGGATCCTATGGCATGATTTTTAACATTGCTGTTCGAAGAAAAACCACTCCGTCCTTAATTTTTGTACACCAGTGTACAAAATGCATTTGAATATGTGCTATTTTTATGTAATATAATACATAGAAATCAGTTGTAAATAAGTTCTCCTTTAGCATTAATAACCAATTGAAGCAGTCTTGGCACAGATTCAACGAGAGACTTTAGAATGACAAAAGTTCTTTCCTCCCATATTTTTACCAAATCTTCCATTTATTCCTTAACTGCCTTCTTTCCTGCTTTTTCAAATTTATTTTACCATTTTCCACAAACTCTCTGTGAGACTAAGATCAGGGGATGAAACAGGCCACTTTTTGTGTGCTAAGCATGATATTCTATGGTTAGCATTTTCTGAGAAAAAAAAAGGTCCTATAGATTTTGATCTTCTTTATCCCCATTCGTTATTTTATACGAAAAATTGTATCGCTGTTCTTTCCAGTAATTTCCTTTTCTATCTATTTCTTATGTGGACGTAATTTTTCACTTGAGTCAAATTTTTTAAAATTAAATATATTTAAAAAAAAATGTTGATTTGTAATGAGTTCAGTAGTTTAGAGTTCCCTAATAACATCTTTTATATACAAAATAAAATGGTGACATTGAAAATGAGAAACTTCAAAAGTCACAATTTTTATTTGGTTCTGTACTGTATAATCCGCTTTCAGCCATTTTTTTAAAATTAAAATCGTTTCTCTTCTGTCTGCTATCAGCCATCAATAATTTTTACTGCTTTAGTTCTATGTCTGCTCACAGAAAAAAATTATACTAATCCCATTGTATTGAACAATATTGTTCACATAAATCAATAGGCTTTCAGAATATATAAAACTCAAAATAATTTAAGTTGTGTTTTAGAGTATTGGCGATTTTTCCTAGTAAAAAGAATTTATCATTATCCTGTATATTATGTTCGACCAGTATAACAACTATATATAAACTTAGTACGACAACAAAGGGTTAATGAATGAAGTGAGTGAGTAAATTGGAGAATTGGTTTTTCAGTGTACAGGATGTAACGTAATCACCGCCCTTAATATTTATTTTTAGAACCTTTGTCAAATATGAAATTAAGAAAGTTTATGCATTACGAGATCATATTCAAGCGAGTAAGATGTGAAGGAAGTGCTATCGAAGTATGTTGAATCTCTAGCGAGGAAAGTGGGGTGAAAATGATTGAAACCAAACTATCTGATGAAATTTGAAGGTATTTATAAATGTCGCCTCACTGTTTTTTTCCAGATATTAAACAAGTTTTTATGTTTTCAATCCCGTCTGCCTCAGTTGTGTTTTGTTCGGTTTTGACTGAGTTTTTTTTTCTTTCTCTCTTGAATATAAATCACCAGTATCTTAAAGCGGTGTTTTATAAGCCGGTATCATACCAGTTCTGGTATGATACTGGATCTAATTATCATATCAGAACCAGTGTTTTATACAGGCTCTGGTTTGATATCGGATCTGATTGTCATACCGGAACCGGTGTTTAATAAGCCGGTGTCATTCAGGTTCCAGTACGAAACTGGATATGATAAATCAAAACCAGTGTTTTATAAGCTGGTATAATACTAGCTTCAGTATGATACTAGAACTACTTTTACATAAGCTGGAATCATATCGGATCTATCGCTATACCGGGACAACCGGTACTAGCCAGTATCAGTGAAACTGGTATGAAACGGTGCTTTACAAACCGGTTTCATGCTAGTTTCAGTAATATTAGCATCTGAAACAGAACTAACACAAGCATTTTACTGGAACAAATATATAACTCGATGACTGTTGGAATGTAAATCGGGTGACCCACGGTTAAACACTTTGAACATTTGTAGTGAGTATTAGAGACTTTTTTAATATTGTGCCATCCGTCTTTTCAAATTGTGTACTTAGTGAACTCTTTAATCATACGATTAGGTTTTGTTTTTATTCTGAACAAAAGATTCGTAAATAATACTTACTGAATAACTTTATCAAGCCCTTCAAATTATGGCTGAAAAATTATTGATTGGAGAAGGGTAAGCCTAATAAGAGACGATTAATATTAAAAAGTGGTATTAATATCTGATGACAAACTATTCTGTCAGCTTAAAACATGTCAGTTCACGAAAAATGTGATTGAATTAAAAAGCCTATGAAAAAACACTAAATTTTCTTAAAAATGTTTTTATTGGATTCGGAATGTAATTTCGTTTTTTTTTCATTAAGAAAATGAAAGGCGATTTAATTATAGTTAATAAACATTTTATTGAATCATATATTATCCATCTTGTCTGGTATCATGATTCCACGTACATAAAAATTTTTTTCTTGGCTGGCAAAAAACTGATCTAGGTGATTTTTGAACTCCTTATTTAAAGTAAAAGTTCAACTGTCTAAAAATTGTTGTAGACAACCCATATCTAGTGATGACGCGCTTCAGAAAATGGGTTATTTTCTTGACGTTTGAGAAACAAATCAGAGACGGCCATCAATGCGACGGCACACATTCCCCCCCCCCCGTAAGAACAGCGGGAAATCCTAATCTTGAGCTTTGAAATCAAATATGCCGATCACTAGTCTTCCAGTGGAGTACTGGACTACGGGGCCAAGTATTGTGTTCGAATCCATCCGTGGGCATGGATGTAACTTTCTCTCTCTCTCTGTTCTATGTCCTTTCTTCTGTGTGAAATGAATGGTGATTTCATTATAGTTAATAAAAACATTTTATTAAATCATGCATTGTCCAATCCTTTTTGCTATCTATCTGGCAGTATAGTAACATGATTCCTTATAAACCCGCCCTATAAACGGGTTTGATGAACCCGATGCTATTAAACGTAAACCCGACCTTTGGTACGCCAGATACTATTCCACCGCCGTTGTTTAGCCTCAGATGCCCACTGGGTGAAGAGCAATTCTGAGGAAGATGGAAAAAAGGCCCAAATGTCCGCCATTTTAAAAAAAAAAAATACAAATATTAGGCTTTTTAAATGATCATTCAATAAATTTAATGTCTCAGGGGCCTCACGAGTTGTTATTCTCCAATTTGCATCAATTAATGTCATAGTACATTCTCAACTTCAAAATTGTGGAATCGAAATTTGGAAAACCTGTTTTGGCACTGCCTTTCTGTTACTTCATCTTTTCTATAAACGTAGGATAATTCTTTTTTCTGGCTTGAGCAGCATTTTTACCTTTTCGGTAGTGAAAAAGTAAAATATTGCAAAAATACAGCTTTTTCATATTCGAAAGGGCATCAATCAAAAACTACTTCGTAGAATTCATCGAACGTTTTCGCGAGCAAGTCTTGTCACATATCAGCCGTCAAAACATATAATGAATATACGACTTAAGTGTGAAGTTGGCTGCAAAAAAATACAATTAAGTCCTCTGTTGGAAAAAAAAATGAAATTACTTTTCGTATAAGTTTCAGTATTTCATAACTATTTTTATAAAGCAAGCTCAAAAGTATAAAAATTCCAAAAATACAAAAATAAGGAAAGAAAAATGACTAAAAATTTTTGAGATAGAATGTCTTCACTTACATCTACTGATACTAAAAAATATATATATAAAACTACTTTTATTTATTAAATTAATTCTGCATTAGATGAGGATATTTATTTTACACTCTGGTGACAGCATATGTAAGGGTTGCTAAAAGGAAAGTGTATTCGAAGAAATACAGTAATCGTAGCAGCGAAGTCATTCCCGATCATAATACAGATTGTTCCGTATAAACCGTCCTTAATCTATATTTTTATATTCCTTATCAAAAAGTGAGTAAAAAAGAATATACATTGGGGGTCGCAAATTATTATTTAAGCGAGGAAAAAACAAAACCATTTCCAAAATCTGACAAATCAAGGTTCAGGAAAGCGAGAGAAATTAAACATTAAAAGAGACTCGATTGGAAATTAAATTTTGAAAGTGTTTGTAGTAATCTTGTTCCAATTCTTATCAGCTTCCTTTCACAATCAAATCTGTTTTGTTGTTTATTACATCCACATCCCGAACTGCAATTTGTCAGGTTTTTATAGCCTTTTTTCCCCTCTCACTTAAATATTAATTTGCGACACTCAATGCGAATGCATTTTTGTTTTCATTTTTGATAATGAATTTAAAAATGCATATTAATAGTGGTCTTTACAGAACATCGTTAAGAAAGTCAAAGAATTATACCACAGACAGCGTGTAACTGATTAACCAGTTCCCATGAGAGCATTTGAAGTGAACATAAAATCGTGCTAAAGAGAATGCGTCCAAAAAAACAATACAACGAGAAGTAGTAAGCACAACAGATAAAATAGTTTTATTTCCTTTCTATTACCCCATATCATTTATCAACAAGAGCAACAATTGATTCATTGGAGATCACGATGTTTGCTGTCCTTGAATCTTGTCAGATCCGACATTGATTAACTACTTTATGAAAACTTTTTTACAAAATTTGTTCAGAACCATTTATTCTAGACAATGCTTTTGCCATAAACAGCAAACATTTGACGACAAATGTCTACATTATGATCACCTTCAAAAATCGCGCTTTTCAGTTGTGGGGGCATCTATTTATGCACAATTTTGCATTCTCTTTAAATGCTCACCCGCGAATCGTTTAATCAGTTATTTGGAAATGCCGGGGGCATTTCTTTATCCTTAATTTATAATAATGGAGGTTGTGTTGGGCTTGCCGTTGTGTTTCTGATGGAATCAAGAGTGTTCACCTTTCATTTGGGTGTTCACTGCATTTGGTTAACCCTTATATAGTTTGGATTTCGTTAGAACGCCATTGTTACATAATAGATCGACTGGTATGATATGTTTTCCAAAGATTATAGTTTTTGATAGTTTCTTTAAGTATTGATCTACAATTCGGAAATACTTCTTCAACTAGTTTAAAGACGGGTAGAACTATATTTTTCATGAAAGCAAGCTGGAATTGCGGAATGCTTTCAGCATTCATTCGCACGATCTCTGGTGGCGAGTCTACATCTAGAAGCATCTCTTTATCCCCCTGTCTGAAAAACTCTCTGTAAAGACTCCAAACTATATTTTTGTGTTCTGGCCAACGCTTCCACGATGCACATAAATCACAAGCCATCATCATGAGGGATATCACTGCACTCTTCACTTCCTGATTCTCAAAATCGAAATTCGGATTAAGAAGTTGGTGCAACGTGTGCATTTGCATCTTATACCTACTCACTTCAGTTGATCTGATGGCATGCCGGATACATCGGAGGACCAATTTGTAATCTTGAGCATTTAAATCAGAGAACACATTGCAGTTGATATCGGCAAGAATTAGAAAGCATACTTGTGTGTGGTGATGTTCCAGAATCGGACTGTGGTACATTCTTTCTAAACCATTCCCCACTTCTTTTATATACCTTTCGTTTACACCAAAATGTCCCACATCGTGAGCAATACTTGCGATCATGAGTCCCTTCATTTCAACCTCGGTGAACACACCCGGGTTCCTCTTCAGCATCCAGAACATAGATTGAGCATGACTCAAGGCATGACTATAATTGTGGTACTCCACATCGAAGTAATTGACTTTCAGGGTTGATAGGAAATAGCACAATTCTGTCAATGGAAAGCCATGCGGTCCGAATAGCTGGATAGCCATGTTAATAAACACACGATTTATGTCATCGGTGCTGATTTCTGTATAGGGGAAGAGGTAGCTATTTATTTCGGGGTAGCTGTTTATTTCCTGGGTGATAGGACGGTCAATCAAGCTTCTTAATTCTTCCAAGCGAAATCGGAAGGGGTATGAGAGGTGGTTTCGTGTCAAGATCAAGACTTTCCTTTGCCTAAAGTTTCGCTCCACGATTTCAGTTGCAAATTCTTCGTTACTGTTAGAATCAACTGGCTCATCACCTGGTTTTGTTATGGTGCTTACAGATAATTTGAGCCAAGCTCTAATTCTGTTTTGTGATACATGAGAATTTACGAAATCATCAAGAAAATCGGGGTGGCTGATGATAAATTTTTTAACTGTCTCTTTAGTCAATCCTCTTACCTCTGTTGACGGTTCATCTCTTTTCAGGATTCTTATTGAACTGTGTCTTCTTTTAGAGGTGACGAATTCCCTGAGGCGTATGTTCGTTTCTCTTCTTATCTCACGAAGGTATTCTTTCGGAGGCTCACGAAAACCACTTTCTGAATTTCCCATTTAAATAACGAGTTTAATATCAATCGCTTAAGTGTAAGCAAAAGAACAACTTTGCTTAGTTTTTGTTTTGAAATGAAATGTATACAAGAAAAATAAGTGTTGATATTTTGCTCTCAATAATATTCACTTTTGCCAGCCCACTAAATAGAGAAAAAGTATTTATTTCAATTTAAAGCATACACAAAAATAGAAAACCTAAGTCATTTCTGAATTATAACGCTGGCACTTAAAATTCAATCCTCTTATTTTGATTATTTTCATATAAAGGTTGTCCAAATTAAAAATAGACATGAATGTAAGCGTCAGATACACAGTAATGATATCAGTAAAAGGAAGTTGAGAGAGAGAGAGAGAGCACCGTGAACTGCGTATAACTGAGTAAAAAGTTCACATCATGGCATTTGAATTGCATGTAAATTTAAGCTTTGATCAGAACGGAATAATGTGCCTAGAACAGAATAACGCGATATAAAAGTTTAATAACTTTTGACCTCAAGGAAAGAATATTACATTCTAAGATGGAATCCTTATGTTTCCTGGGTTATACGATGTTGTTGTTGTCGTCGTCGTCTGCCATTAAGGCAGAGGTGGTGTGATGGTTCTTGTTTTCCAATGGAGCCATCTATGGCCAAGAATTCAACTTCTGCCACACCATTCGTCACGCCCATTTAAAGGGTGGACTCATTCATACATCTATTCATTCATCCAGAGATCGTAATTATCCACAGATCGTTTCATTCCTTCATCCAAAGATTAATCAATCTCCAATTCAGTACCCAAAGAGGTATTTATTTGTTATGGGAACTTGGAAGACTTTGTGAACCGACAAATTTAAACGTGCACCAGTCACCATTTACTACACGGGGAATCTTCGGCCGGCTGGGATCGAACTCACGCCCTTGGACTTGGGCCTAATTCCACCCTTCTAGTCTGGCCGTTCCACCCAGGCTGTTCCGGTCATAGGATTATACGATAGTTATCGTATTTGATGATTACCGTTGATACTAAGCATAAATTTGATATTAATCGTTTCCGATAATTATCTTTCATTCGACATTTATTTAAGAAATGGTATTCAGGATATTAACGAGAGTACATACTTTTAGAAATATCTTTAAATATCTTGTCTATAATTAAATCTATAAACCTTTAGATGTCTTTGAGAACGATTTCAACACATTTTTACGTACATACCTTTACACGTTAATTCAACTTCAATATCACTCAATGATAAATTTTATAAAATCCTCGAATGAAATGAGGTCATTTTTGAAACAAAATATGCTACAAGAAAAATCTATTTATTTTTTAGCTTCTGTAATTTTGAAATATTTGTCCCTTGTTTTCAAAAAGAGGTGAAGAAAGAAAAGAATAATTAATAGAAAGTAACTTTTTAAATATGCAAATCAATGAGCGCTGTTGATGAATTAAGTGACAAAAGAAGTCTTTTTAACGAATTTTCTTTTTCGAAGAATTTTCGATTTGTCACTTTAAAAATTGTATCGATTGTACCTAATTAGATACAATCTGCAATTTAGAATGTATAATTCCCTTATAATTTAAAAAAGAGAACGGTCAAAAGTTTGGTCCTCTTAACGTTCTTTTTCCATTTTCTTGCCATATTTCTTGAATTTATGACGCAAATAAATATTTTTTCGTCCATTTATAAAATTTGTTTATACATAGCTGCCAATCCTACTGGGTTTTTCAAAAACCTCCTGATCTTAATTGATAAAAAATTATCTTGTTGTTTTTGTATATTTCAGTAAATTCCCTTAAATTGGGAAAGTTCCTCATGTAAAACACTATCACAGACTTTTTTTGTACCAGCTTTATAGCTTAAATAATTATGATATGTAAGTAATATGAAAGGGTTCATAGTAATCATTTTGAATCTATTCTTTTAAAAATATGTAAATAATTTCAGTTTTGTTTTATTTAAAGCTATTTATTCTTAAATTACTAAAAAATATTTCATATCTAAAATGAATTTAACATCCATCATTACTCAAAATTATAAACTCAAATATTTAAGACACATAATAAAAACTTCTTATATCTGAGTCCATTATCAATCATAAATGTTAAATATCGCAATCAGTTAAAATTAATGATGGTTAATGAAATACAGTTTTTGTATTTTATTGACTATAATAATCCCAGAAATTTCATCAAATGAAACTTTTTATACTATTTAAAATGTATGAGCCTCTTTTTTAAATACATATCAATCAAAAAAGATTCAAATTTTTTTTCTTCACATAATTTAAAAATGCGATTAAAATATGATTTGATTTATAATTAAACAGCTAATGGATATTCGGCAAAACTTCATAATTGAAATAAGGTTGTTTTCTTAAACTTCGGTTTTTCCCTTCTTCCTTGGATTCCAAACAAGATGTTAAAACTTGCAAGACGGATAGCATACACCTCTGTTTTTTGCTAATCATCCACATAAACACACTTTTTACGGCCATACAACTTTTTCAAAAGTAAAATTTTATACTTTCACTTACTCTTTATTTATCATTGCGATAATATAATAAAACAAGAACACATCGCTGGTTCAAAGTTAAAACGACACTTCTGCACTCACTTCTCATGTCATTTGAATGAGAAGTCAATGCAGAAGTGTCGTTTTAACTTTGAACCAGCGACATATCTTGGTAAGAGAGTATATGGCGAAACGTCTTGTAATATCAAAATATACTGACAAAAGTTGTTTGATTCGATTAGTTTGAAAGGCCTTCGACTTCCTATTTCTTCACAACTCAGAGCTAAAATAAGAGGGGGCGAGTTCGAATCCCGTCGTAGTCCTGGATGTATTCTTCGTGATGTCCTTCTCTGAATTGCTCTATCTGTCCATCTATTTGACAATGGTTTATAAGCCTAAATTGAGCACACAGGCAGGCAAATGTATGTTATTTCAATAAAGCAATAATTAATCCTAACTAACACTTTTCGTGGTATTTTCTTATCAGTGCTAACAACGTCATTTAATGTCTTAAGGGTGCGGACTTGCAATCTTCGCTGTTCGCTGTCGAGGAGCCTAAGTACAGAGCGGGAAAAAAACAGATATTACCCTAATTAACTTTGCGCTAGTTAACTTTTGATCTAATGATCGGATCTTCACGTTCTAGCACACGATCTTAATGGTTCTAAAGGGGTAACTTCAAACATTCTAATTGATTATATATAATTTGATATAATTTCAGGCACTGAGTTACTAAATCAGACACAAAAACGTACTTTCAATGAATAAATGTACCCCCTTTTCAACAGATTCGGATTTATGATCCCCAAAATGGGGGGGGGGGTACTTGTAATGTGGGAAACACGGTCCCCACAGTTCAGTCAGAAGAGCGATCCAAAGTTGAGACCCCAATTTCAATTTTGCGTACTTCGCCATATCTCGAGAACTCTTAAAGCGAATTGAAAAACTTTTGCACACAACTATAAAATTCGTTTATCCAAAGATGATTCCATGCAAAAAATAAATTTTTGCACACATTTATTCTTTTTCAGTGTTTTAATTAATAATAGTCGAAAAAGGATTTGAATTGCAAAGTATGCAATTTTTTACATCATTTGAGAAGAATGTAATTTTATGTTGCAAAATACAAAATCTATGGAATACTTCCTGAGAAATCAAGTCTTAAAATTTCGGAATATTTAATGCTGGCTTTTCCTTATAAAAATTTGTTTTTTTTTAAACGAGAATTTTGATTTCTTGAGATTTTTATCTTACTATGAAAATATTTCCGTTAATTTGTTAATCGCGAGGTCTTCCATAAAGGCAGCCCCTTTATGTATCTTTTCGTAATTCTTTTCAAAAGTACAGCCTAAAAAGAATACCATTTAGTGTCTGTATAATTGATTGGAAGTGAGGAAAAAATAACAATGATATCAAAATCAGACAAATAGCTACTAAGAAACGTCTGAGTGAAAATATGTTTGACTGTCGAAAAAAGAGAGAGGTTGAAAGACGACTGTTCGGAACACTTTAAAGATTCAATTGGCAATCAAACTAGTTTTGATACTCTGCTCACCTTCCTTCCTCAATAGTGATTTGTCAAATATAGAAATATTTTTGTTGCTTTCTTGGCTTACATTATTATTAGCGGCCCGCCTTCCATATATTTTTTTGTCATCACTTCTGACAATAATTCCACAAATATAAGCAGCTTTTACGGAGTGCCTATATTTATTTTTTGCATGAAAAAAATGAGAAAGATTGCATAAGGCAACTAAACAAAGTTGCAAATATCCCGTTTATTGAGCAAAATATTTCTTAACAATATTATAGAGATAGTACAAACAAAATCCGTTGAATGTTCACTACAGTACATCATTCATATTGGTTAAGAATTTTTAATGTTTTCATGTCTAAAACATACTTTTCATTAAAATGCTTGACTAAAAGATAACTTTATGGCAAAAGTATTTTAATTTCAGTATTGTCTTATTTGTGTGGATGTAAATGTAAACTTTTTTTTTCTTCTTAATTCAATTTAAAAGTAATCACTTGTCATGGAATAAATTGATAAACTAAAAGCGATAAAACTTGAATTCGTTAAAAATGTTATATTTCAGTATCAAGTGCCGATTTTAGTGAAAAAACAAGCTGAAAGACATTTTTATGAAATCGAGAAATGTTAGTTCCCAACGGTCACGACCGCTTTATTATAAGTTTGTTTTGTCAAATACCATCATTTAGTATCTATTTCGACAGTTTCATAACAAAATATATTGCTTTCATAAAATGTCACGAGTACAAAATACAACGATAAATAATAATTGAATCGCTGCGATATTTTATCCCCATCCCGGTAGTGTCCAAGCGAAATTTTTTGCCTGGATATTATATTTTTGACGGTATAAGTTTTATTCGCCTCCAGTAAATATACACTGACAAATTGCTTTTCAATGCAGAAAATTGCACCCATAGGTTATCTTCAGTTTATTGTTTTTCCATTTTCAGTAGATTTTCGAATTTTGTTCATAGACAGGGCTTCATAACCCTAAATCATGCTAATTCTTTTTTTTTTAAACATATAAACAATTTATTTAGCGATGAATGTTTGTTTAATAGGAATCTTCATAAAAATGTTTCTAATAGGAATACTTATTAACAAAAAAAAAAACATCAAAATAATATTTTTATAACTAGTTTACGCTTCGTCATTCAGGTTTGTTTCATTTCGTCATTAATTTCAGGTTTGCTAGTGAATTTTCCCGATTTTTCACGGGTAAATACATTTTTGTTTTATTCTCTTGATTAGAAATGCGATTGCCCTGGTTATAGACACGTAAACTATTCATTAAAAATATTCGTAACATTATATAACAAAACACTTGTGGCTTTACAATATACATCTCCATATATCTAACAAAATATCACTCTCAGTGATGAATAACAGCAGTTTCGAATTATCATTTCTGAATATAAATAAATATTTCTCTCTTCTCACGTGACCAAAGCATCACCGATATCTAGACCACCTTTCAGTGTTCTTCTCACTGTAAGAAAAAAAGTAGGATTGTATAAAAATAGAAACTTATTATTTAACTATAACAATTCGAAACCATTCAGTAAGTTTATATATAGGCAATAATATTGAAAAAATATCTGCAATAGATAGAACATTAATTCAATTTAATTTTACCCGGCTCCTATAGGAGGCATCCGAGGAATAGTGATGTACCAAAATGCACGTCTGTGTCTAATCATTGCAAGAAAACGAATAGATTGTGATGAACAAAGGAGACTTTCAAATGAAACAACCCAGAGAGTGACCCTGGGTTGCATGGGTGTAAGAGTACAGCTGTGCTGTTTACAGAGCTCCAAGTTGCAACTGATTACATTTACAGATGTTACATGCCCTATAGGCCAGGACAATAAAATTTGGAACGTAATAAGATAGAACATTAATTAAGACAATAAGCTATCATCGTGATGGATTTTGGTTCTGTTCCCGGTAACGGCTTGAAGCCCCCATGCAGCTTCATATCCAGTCTCGGCTGGAACCATAATGCTCTTGAAATTGTGAAACCGACAGCTGCGGGAGTGCTATACAGGTAATAATACTAAAACTAGAGTTTTATCATGGTTTGAAGCCGTTGAATATTGATAAGTACCGGGAAGTAAACATCACTCAACAAGGGTCAGGCACCTAGCTCATTTTCAGGGCTCTATCTTTTAGCGGCCATGGTAGAAATGCTACTTAATTATGACATTGGACGTGGACAGCACCAGAGCTCGTACCCCTCTCTCCAAACTTCCACACCATAACAATAGAGAGTACTTTCATCGACGACAACTTGCTGCGTATACACTTCAGTCTTTTTGTCGGCTTTCAACTCTCTACCCGCAGCTCTCCAACCATCGGTGCAAGGGACGCCTTAACAGACTCCATCATCCGAGCGTCTCTGGGAAGTTACTGGTGGGCAATGCTGACCACATTGCTACCATCATGATGTTGGTGATGAAATTGTAAAGCCTTAACCCAACACTTCCAAGAAAAGAGAAGGACTCAGCACGAGTTACCATAAACACGAAATATGATCCTTTAGTAGTTCAAACGTGATGACATATTTCGTACTTTCCACCACTGCGCAGCTTAGTAGCCTGAACGTAGTGACATCTTTCTCATATACCATCCACTCTGGGCAGTTTATGTTCGTTACGTTAAGCTACTAAATTGATCCGCGCTTAGACCTTCTTTCTTCTAGGAGGTGTTGCTAGGACCGTGGCCTACAATGGGCTATTGCGGAGATGCTTTACTCTTTAATTAAAGTAACGTAAGCTAGCGTTTCTCAAAGTTAATGCTAGCGAGTCCAAGCTTGAATGTTTTTCTACTTTCCACAGTTGAAACAAATCACATATTGTTATAAATATAACTACGTAACAACATATATCTATGATGAAATTTCAAAGTGTACTAGCAGTTTCGGCACATAAATATTTCCTCAGAAGTTGTATGGTTGGGAAATTCCGTTTTCATAGAGATAAGTAGCAGTGGATAGTATACAGGGTGTTTTGTATTGCGCACGCTTAATATATATTTGTAGAATTTTTGTTAAAATTGAGTTAAAAGTACACACATTAAGGATTGTAAGATGATGGTTAAGCGTGAAAACAAAACACTATCGAAATCTAACAAATCCCTACAATGAAACTTATGACTGAAAACAACAAAACCTGTTTGAATGCCAGGGAAAAAAAGGCAATTACTAGAAATACCTTTAAATTTCCTCAACCCATCAAATTGGTTATGGTGTTTTTATACAGTCCTCTTTTCTAGAGCTTTTGATATATTTCAATAACTTTCATCGTCGCTCGAATATTCAAAGATGCGTATTGTATAACGATTAGTGTGTAAGATGCTTGGATGAAGTTTAAGAGATGTGTTCCGTCGATTTACATCGAAAAGTTATATTAAAATAGGACTTACATGATTTTCTATCGGCATATCTTGCTTTCTTCCGTGTTCTGGGTTCTGTTCTGTTTGGTTGTGCAGTTGCTGTTTTTACCAGGCTCTCTAGAATTTCGTCATCAATGTCGGTCGTACTCTCGTAAGGTGTCGAATATCCTCGGTCTAACATCATTACGGAATTAGGTCTGCTTAATGTTCCACCTAAAATAAGCATCATAATTTTAATTGGTTCTTTTTTTTTTAATTCTAAGTTCTAACTTTAATTTCACTAGAAAGATTTATGGAACGGATTTAGACTTAAGCAAATAATACGATTTCACGATATTGTGATTGTTGGCATTATTATAACTGTTTTGAAACGCATAAGAATAATTACCGCCAAACGCTAAAGCTCAAATCCAGCCCTAATCAGAATCTTGCTCTTATAAATAAAAATAACTTGAGGCCATGCATTATGATTTTTTATTAATAGTTTTGTGAGTATTTTTTTAAAAGTAAATAAGTAATAAAAAATGTCCGTTATCATTTTGAAATGAACATATTTGCTATTTAAGTTTTTTGCCGAAATCATAATTTTAGAAAGATTTTAATGATTATTTTTTAAGTGACACACGAAAAAAAAAGAAAGATTTTCCATCTACCAAACGGGGAACTTTAGCTTGCATTTCAATTAAGTTAAGTAAACTGCTCCCATCTCTGTCTTCAGAATTATTTGCTGGTAGCATTTATGAGTAATATCATCGAACACGCATAACCTTTTTTTACGCAATTCAGTTTGAGTGAGAACTTTTGAAATGTTTTGTATTTGGCTTATATTTGTTTATTATTTGATACACATACATATGCAGGTTTGTAAGCCTTTGTCATATTTAAAAACAGATGATACAGGTTTGAGAAGGACATCACTAAGATACATTCACGGTTTCGGTAGGATTCGAATCCACTGTCTTTACATTACAGAACAGAGAGAACACTTGGTCTGGCAAGGAACACTAATGTATTGAAAAACTATTTACTGTTTTGTGATGTTATAATAGCATGAAGCAAGGATATTACCATCATAAATTTTTCTATACACCAATTTTTGTTGTTGCTTTTACTGAAGTCCAAAGAGTGTAAAACAATATAAAACCGAAATTAGCATTTTTGAAGGAGTTGATAGATCGTACTATCGATACAATGTTGATAGATCGTCAGATAGGTCGCACAAGAGCTGAATTAATGGATCCCTGAGGATGATCCGAAGACACAATTTTGATCCTCTGCTGAGGGGATGACTCTCCCACTTTAGCAAGCCGACGAACTGCATGCGAACAGTTTAAAGAGGACCAATAACATCGGTTCCAACGCAGGCTGATCAAAGTGGTTAATCAACCAGTGATGCGACTGGGATCTTTACTATCAGTGCGGGACGAGTTACTGCGATCAATAGAAAAAGGTCGGGAATCATCACATGTAACCTCCTAGTTAAGATCAAGCATCGTTTCTACTACTTTCGGCAGATCGAAGCAAGACATAAAATAGGAATCAGATGAATGGTATCTGAGAATTCAATCGCTTCGAAGGAACTCCAATTTCATCTCCCTTAATTTATGAGATCTTCAAGCTTATTAATGAAGCATACAGCTCCAAAACTGATCGTCAGATTACTATTACTACTATCTGAGAATTCGATGGGACGAGGATGAAAAATGTGGTAATCTGACAAACGCTTGAAGATTCGCCTACGTTGTAATATTGGCAGAACTTTGTATATTGATCGTAAGAAATGTCCCCAAAGTTCAAATTTCGGAATAATAGATTTAACACACTCCACACGTTGTAAGCTTCCGATGAACTGAAAGAAAAGAAGCTTAATTTTAAAAAAAAGTGATTTAGTAGTTTGACCTTGTTTAGAAGTCAACTCCCGGACAGAGAAGTTGTTTCCAAGGTAGTGCAGAATTGCATTGTTTGAAAACAGAATTTAATACCTGGTGTGCTTGGTTTTCGACCTCTGAGGTTTATCATTGATCCCCATTGAGTCATTTTGGCTTCCTCTGCATCAGATTCTCCAAGAATCTGTCTCAATTGCTGATCTTCTTTTTGTTCTTTTGTTTGAGGGCGACACTTCTGAGGCTAAATTAATATTTAATTAGTAAAATAACACTTATTTTATTCAAAAATATTTTGTTTCATTTTCTCCGACAAATTAAATGAACAAATGAGAAAAGTCCATTTAAAAATTGTTAGTAAAACTAGCAGTCTGTCCTATTATTATACACGCGAACTTGTCTCATTTTAACGGCAGATTTTCTTTTAATACTTAAAGTGATAGTAAATTTTGTGATTTACAACTTACCTTTCGATTTAATAGCTTTAATTTAATTTACACTAAAATTTGATTACAGCTAAAAGTAATCAATTTAAGGAAATATATGAGACTCGTGAGTCGAGGAATAGATTCATTAAAGACATTAAGATAATTTTAATTGTTATCTTGTATTATTTTAAGCATTATATGGCATTTTGACCCTACTAGTGGTCTTACTAGAAAAATTTCATTTTTGCTCCGAAAAAAATAAAATTTGAAAAAACTTAGTTTGCGGAAGGAAGATTTCGAACCTTAATTTCTTTTAAAAGTTTTGCCATCTCAGCTGCTATAATCGTTGAATTTTTCTCAGATATATCATGAAAAATTTGCTAGTGTTGTAAGGAAACTGACTTTCATTTACAGAAGCATATATTTCTGCAAATATTCTGTTTAAAAAAAAAAAAATAAAATATATATATATATATATATATATATATATATATATATATATATATATATATATATATATATATATATATATATATATATATATATATATATATATATATATATATATATATATATATATATATATATATATATATATAAAGAGAGAGAGAGAGAGAAATTCTGAAAATTTTAGAAAAAAATTTTATTATTTAAAAATATAAACTTTAAACCCTAACCTAACTTTTCCTTGTGAGATAATAACCCTCAAAAAGTCCTTCATTTTCAAGAACGCAAAAATTTGTTTTATCGCCAAATGAAATATTTTTTGGTGATCAGCATTATTGAAATCAATTTCTATATTAATTAACATTTGTGATAAAGTACATAACATTTTAGAACAAAATAAGGATGTTTTACATACAATAAATTAAATGCATGGCTTTTAGAAGAATGCATGGCTTTTAGACCAGAGAAATACCACGTGGAGGTCGCCATGCTGCATTTCTAATCGGGGAGTTTTGATTTTGGCAGTGCCCCTTGCCTACTGCCAATAGAAGTTTCAATTAAAGTTTTTCCAAAAAACATTTTTTTCTGCAAAGCTCTAAGAAATTAACACTAAGCATTTAGAATTTCTTTGAAAACTCAATTATAGATTTGGCATCTTGGAGCAATTACTGAAAGGCTGTCAAATGACTTAACTCTTGACAGGCCAACTTAAAGTTGTCCATGACTAAAAACTTGTCTTGTTGTAGTCAATACTAAACTGATTTTTCTCAGAAGTCTGACCTTGTGACTTATTTATAGTCATGGAGAAGGCCAGCCTAATTAATTCCTAATTGAGTTTAAATTAAATATTATCATGTTTTTAGGGCATGAATCTGAATTGAACAACCTGATAATGCTCACTCTGATTATTGTTTCCATTTTTTAAAAAGCGCTATATGTTGAGCCACCTCATGTGACATTTGCCATGTGACATTTTTAGCAGCAATCATTAGTCGATTATCTAACGTTGCCATTCGGGGAGTTGTAATGAGGCTTTTTTTTGGTGCCGTGTAAGAGAAATATATATATAGATATACACCGAAGAGCCATTACATTATGACCACCCTCCATCTATAACAATGGGTTTGCCCAGGTTTTCATGGTTTCTCGCTCAGGAACAATGTTTTCATGGGGCACTAAGGACCCATCATAATCCTCATGGAACAATCCGTGATGTCTGTAAGCTACTTGAACATAGTTCACCCATTCATTGCAACAGTTTTTCCTGCGGGTGATGGTGTTTACCAACAGGATAATGCACCATGTCATAAGGGTCGAATCGTCACGTATTGGTTCGAGTGACTTTCAAGTCATGTCTTGGCCCCCAAATTCACCTGACCTTAATCCAACAGAGAATTTGTGGTTCTACTTGAAAAACCAAATTCGTGCTGTCACGCAACCCTCTCGCAATGTGAGGGAATTGCAGGACCAGTTGGTGAGCGCTTGGCACCAGATACCTCAGACTACCTATCAGCACCTTGTGGAATCAATGTCACTGCGGCTGCTAGCAGTTTTGAGGGCTAAAAGTGGTCCTACATGTTATTAGCAGGGTGGTCATAATGTAATGGCTCTTCGGTATATATATATATATATATATATATATATACTAGCTGACCCGGCAAACGTTGTTTTGCCACATGAATTATTTCTATAGTATGAAAATATATCTTATTTATTGTAAGTGTGTGCGTATGTGGTATATGAGTGGAAGAGGCATGGAGCGCTATGAACGATGACGGAATGTGAAAATAACAACACACCAAATAATATTTTTTTTAATTTATTGTAACTTTTTTTTATAAATTATATATACAACGAATTCTGAAAATATTAGTCAACAATATTAATCTCTTAGTGCAATGGAGTATACAATATTTTTTGTCATTCCATCTTTAGCTAACACAATTAAACTGAGTGGTTTGCCCTCTCGAGAGCATGCCACGTATAATTGTCTGTGTGAAAAACATGGTGTGCTCAAATCTAAGACACAAACTGACATTGTTTGGCCTTGTCATTGCAAATGTCAGTCTTATATGGAAGTGAATGCGTTTAAATTGAATTGGCACATCTGTGGGTATCATAGGGATTCGTGGAAGTAATATACTTTCATCCCGGAATTTGTCATTTAAAATAATGACTTCGATGACGTTGTTCATAAATTTTTTAACGGCAAATCGCGTGCCGTTGCACAGCCGTGGTGGGTTCAAATTACGAAGCAAAATAACTGGAGATCCAACTTTGAGTACTAAATTATGCGGTGATATGGCAAGTAAATCCAATGAGTTTAAAAGCTCTGTTGGAAAATTTGCAGCTTCAATGGGATCGCAAACTGCATCAACGGATTTATATATCACCAAGTTACCTGGCAATAACTGTTGCATCTACAGATTCAATTCGTTGGTTCGTTCAATAAAGTTGCAGCAATGCCAGATGATGCAACGGCCAACGCGATGCCATTATTTGATCGCATTTCACCGAGAATTAGCGAAATAATTAATGTTTTGCCAGTTCCATCTGGTGCATCAGGAAAAAAAATCCACCTTGTCCTGCCGAAACTGCGAGCATAATGCGGTCATAAATGTTCCTTTGCTCCTCATTCATTAGTGGAACATTGCGAGTAACGATCGCTGCTATTTCTATCGTATTGCATTGAAGTTCACGATTCATGTCAGTGTTTAATAAATCAGATGCACTTCGATTTGGCGAAGGCATACCGAAATGACTGAGTGGCAATTTGGCAATAATAATGCAAAGATCCCCAATAACAATCAGTGCTTCATTGTACATGGCATCTCTGAATGTTATCGTTAGATCGTTGCAACGTGTGCGATGTTGATACCGTATATCATCAGTCATAGAATCTTTGTGATTATCCCATAACGTTTCTATACAGGCCGGGAAACATGTAGTTAATACTATAGCGAATAGTAGACGAATTTGCTTTGTAGTACAGTTCAATGCTGCTTCAGCAAGCATACATTCCCACTGGTTGTCGTCTTCCAGCAAGATGAGTGCAAGGCATGCATCTTTATACGTTGGATGCTGATGTCCATCGACTTTACGTATATCTTGAATTGACAATGAGCCGGTGACATTAACCAACAACAGTCGAAAATAAAAGCACTCAGTATGCCTTGAATTGACTGTAAATATTCTCCCCAAGGCGTTTGATTTGAATAAACCGGGACATACATCAACCGGTGTGCCGTGCTTGCGTATTATCCATTTTTTTGAACCCGTGTGAAATAGGGTGGTACTTCTGAGTAGAGTAATGTCTGTGCAACGGCACCAAAAGCATCCGTACGATTACCCAATTCAAAAAATTTGGCGAGTGTAGTTTTCGGTGGATTTGCAGCTCGGTCAATCGCTGTCTCGTTCGTGAAATATACGCTCTGACCGTTTTCAAGATGAACGGCTAAAATGACTAACGGTTGGATCCCGTTCATGAATTGGGAATCCAAAGATACGCCAAACAGCTTCATTGGAGCTGATGAACCGGCCTATTTGGTACAGCGTTATTTCGCCGTTGTTATTGGGTATACTATAGCCTACGTCACAGGCTGTGTTATTCCTACTAAATTTAACCCATGAACGGCATTTTCTGCGAGCCTAACTTCAAGCCACAAATAAACAAACGAAGAGTTTGATCGTTTAAATAGCTGCTCGCCAGATTTTATTGCATTATAAAGAAAAGTAATTGATATTCGATTTTTGATTAATAATTGATTTATGTGGATAGTGGCATTTATGTGGATAATGGCATAGAATTTAGCATTGCGTCATGGTAAATGTTATTCCTACTAAGTGGAAGTAGTTGTGTTTTTTTTTATATTATACCCAATTCACTGGAAGAGCTGTCACATTGGTATTTTCAACTCGAAATACTGCTATATCACTGCCTTTATACACATACTTGCAAATATATTTGATGCTCTTCCTTTAAGGGCGTGCATAAGTATTAGAGTTTAATATGATTTGTTGCAACGTGCTTGAATATTGTTTTTTAATTGTTATGTTTCCACGTCTAGTTTGGATCCGAATACGATTAAATAAAGATATATTTAAAATATACGTTAAATCTGTCCAAAAAATGAAAAAAAATTAGTTATAAACCTATTCTCAGACCTACTGAATATACATATAAAATTTCATCAAAATCGGTCAAGCCGTTTAGGAGGAGTTTAACCACTAAAACTGTGACAAGAGATTTTTATATATATAGATATATATATAAAAATAAACATTTCAAATTCCCTCCGTGGCTTCGAAGCGTTATAGTAAAAAAACGAAGATGAATATGGCAAAAAAGAACGTATGAAATTATTTCGAAAGTACTCAAGTTTCAATTTAAGCAGTTGCCGGTAGATGGCAGTAACATGTAACACTGAAGCCAGTTGTAGTAAAGAAAAATGGCGTTTACAGGCGGAGGGAATTATGAATAACCCTGTATATATAAATAAATATATATATTAAAAGAATCAGAACATTTCGGCCTCTTAACTGCCTGGCTCATTGTACTTTTCATGAATTGTATTCTAGATTAAATAAAGCGATCATTCGGTGTAGAGTCTATAATTCTTCGCTGAAGACAGACAAATCATTCGTTGAAGACGGACAATTTTAAAAATATATTTCTTAAAGAAACAGAAACATTGCGTCAACTGAGCCACCTGAACCAGTGTGCGATTTTCAATATATTATTTCACAATGTAAAAAAAAAAAAAAAAAGAAAGATTTAAATACACATTTCTTGTGACTCCATTCGGTTCGTAGCGACTTATTTTCTAAGATGCACTGTACTATACCAATAAATACACATATGTATTCTTACCTGTGCCACAATTTTCCCTTTTGTTTTGTTTCTTTCTTTGAGAGCTGCAGCCTTTTCAATTTGTTGCAGAACTCTCTCTCTGCATGTTCTGTACTCAAGGGAAAACTCACTGATTACTTTGCATACTGTGTGGACCTTTGCTTCCCGAATGGAATGAGAGGGGAAACCAAGGAACACGAGTAATTTTATAAACCTGTCGAAATAAAGAAAATAAGTGATAATTGTTCAAATTTCAAATTAAGAATATGGAATGAGGAGCGGACTACTTAGCTCAAATACTAAGCATTTTTGGATTTCAAAGTTCGCAAATTTTGAAATTTATTTAATTTACTAAGATTTTAAAAAGAGCCGAAAATTGTCCGGCAAAGTATGAAACGATTAAATACTTAACAAATTGCTTGTGAATTCTATAGAATTTTCAAATGACTCACTGGAGGTGTCTTAAATCCAATGAACATATCCGATTTGCTTCAAATATTACTTAATGCCTTTTTTTCATACTATAACAAACATTTAACATTATGTATCTAGGTATTATAACTGGTTTATCCAAAATTAGTTTCGTGCTGAAACTTGCTGATTTTAATTGTTTATAATTCAATTTGATAACGGTCAAAAACGTTAAATTATACTGCACAATCATTTTTTGCCCCGTTGTTAAACAAAGTGGTCTTATAAATCGAAATCTGAAACTTGAAATAAATTTATTCAATAATATTTGCGTTGCAAAATCTTAGTAGTTTAACTTAGTAGATATAAAATCTTAAGTAGTTTTTTTCTTCTTTTTTTTAAAGAAAGAAAAAGTCGCATAAACATTAGTTATTTCTCATAAAATAGGTAATTTTAAAATTGTAAACAGGATTTATGAACAACGTATTGTTTTTCGACGTTTTTAAGATCTAATCGGATGTTATATCATGTATTAGTAAAAAATATAAAGAAAAGGAATTCGAACTGAAAAAAGCACCATTACTTGATTAAAAACTTTATTTGCTTCAAAAATATACAAAATGAAAATAGCAGTCAACATGTTTCAAGCTCTCAAAAACAGGCGCCCATTTTCAAATCTTGCCACAGATGAATCAGAAGAAGCAAAAGTGATTTGGGATAGAAAACGTAAAGTTGTCAATGAAAAATCGAAATCTAAATGTGAGAAAAACTAGAAAAACCACAGTATCCCTGAAAGAAAAAATATGTAAAACAGAACAAGAAGAATCACAGTATCCGAGAGAGACTAATCAGGGTAAAATGCAGGTGTTGAGGAACAAGGGCAGCATTCACATGAATAAAACAAGATTCCAAAGCATCAAGATGAACTGATTTGACTGGGATGGAAATAATTTTGGTATTGTCGATATTGTGCAATGTAATATTATATTGTAACACTATATTATAAATTTTTTTTTTTGTATTCTTGATAGTGGACGTATCTAACGTGTACCTCAAGTCTAAATTTTAAAGTGCGTCTTGTTTGTTTGTCCAATGTAGTAGCATGACAAGGAATGTGTTAAATGCGATGATCATAACTAATAGGATCGTTAAGAGACTTGTTAATCAGGCCTCAAAATGACTTTAAATCAAAAACGGGAGAGGATATTCGCAATTTTGTGACAATCGGGAGAAACAAACGAGTTTTATGTTAGGGATTTGAAAAATGAGAATGTTTGGGTATAGTGGGTTCAGAAGAGGAAGTTAAGTTCAGAGTATAAAGAAGAAAAGTCAGAGCAAAGGTTTAATTCTTGGAAAACGACAGTACGATTAGGGTGATTAGAATTAGCATCAAAAAGGGTAAAGTAAAATAAATTTCTGCGTCTAGAGTTAGTCTAATGTGTCCTATTAGTTTTGATAGTTGTTGGGGGCATTTAGAACCTTGGTTATGCCGGACAAACTAGACGCGATTTTTGACTTAAAGAACACGATAGATATGTCTGTTATTAAGAATTAGAAGAATCAATTATTGCTGCACTTTGGTGGATTCTTGAACATAAATTCTATTTCGACAATGCCAAAATCCCCAGTCACATCAGCTCATCTTGATGTCCTGGAATCTTGTTTTATTCATATGAATGCTGATTCTCTTGTTAACGACATTAGTCCCTCACAACCTCTCCATAGCGCGTGAAAATATATTTTACCCTCTGCCTCTCTTTCTAACCACAGTGGTTTTTTCTTGTTCTGTTTCTTCTCTTAAGGCTTTTATGGTTTTTTTAAGTTTTGTTTCTCATCTTTATTTTTCACTGGCAACTTCACATTTTATATTTTAAAGTACTTTATTACTTCTTATTCACGTCTGGCCTGTTGAGTGCTCGAAACATGTTATTTCTAATTTGTATATTTTTGAAGCAAATGAAGTTTTTAATCAAGTAATACCGCCTCAGTTTCTTGGAATTATTTATTTAATGAACTAAGCAGCGTTCATTGAAAATAGCTGTTTATAAAGAATATAGCACTCCATGAATTATCTTCCATCGATGCAAATGCTTCGATTTATTTTGGAATCATCGGTCCACAACATCAAAACAGTTATCTGCTTTATGACATGTTTATTGATGAACATATGTTCATTAATCATTCTTACATTTAATAGCACAGAATCATTTTGTCATTGAACATGATTCATCCGAAATATATCTTTCAACTTTTTTTGTATTTGTTCTCGCTACATTGTTTTTTGCGTTACTTTAATCAAAATTTTGACACTTTGGTTTGTTTCGCGAAGACTTATAAAGAACTTTTTCTAATTAGTAAAGCCATCTAATTTTGAATATAAACGATTTATAACAATTAAAATAAACAGCCATATTATACCTCTTACGTTTCTTAAATCTTAAAAAAAGAATATATGAATTAAGATAAACACATAAAATATGCGATTTTATAAAAGCAATAGTTTCTCACCTATTAACAACACGTCTGTGAATTATTCCTAGAATAATAATCCTTTCTGCACAATCATTCAGGAATTCAGATAATCTGATTAAAAAATGGTTTATTTTAAAAAGGAATCTTTGATCATCCTGAATTTTAATTATCAGATATAAAAATTGTTTTATGTCACTGTTAAGTATAAAATAATAAAATCTGCATATTTATTTAATTATATTGTTATAAAATTGTGTAAAAGATATGTTTTTCTTACCTAGATTTACTGATGTGAATACAATCGTGCTTTAGCACTGCTTTCAAATATTCCCATGATGCTTTGCACTCCGTCTCCATTTTCACTAAATTTTTTGCTAATTCGTCAAAATCTACCTGCAATGAAAACGAACGTTGTACATAAAATTATAATGAATCTAAATTCAATGTTAAAGGAGAAGAGAATTGAGAGAACTCTTTATTAAAATTAGTAACTTTTTAATTATATTAATTTGTTAGAAACTATTTGACCAGAATTGTTTTGAAATTTTGCTCAAACTTATGCAACTTATTGGATGCAAAGACTTATCAAGAACTCTATAGAAGCAATATCACTTACGCAACTTATTTGGTGCAAAATAAAATAATAAAAAGACACTTATAGATGAATTTATCCAGTTCTTTGCATACAGTGCTTACTTTCATCCCTTCCGTCCTTTAATTTCTGTTATTTAAATAAAAAATTATAATAATCAGTGTTACAGAATTAAGACGACGTCATAACGCGAGAAAAGCTCTTCATGGTAAATTCTGTTTCGCCCATCAAAATAATTTGAAATGAAGAAAAAGTGAATTCAGTTAAACCTAGAGTAAACATATAATATGTACAGTGCGCAAAAAAAGGGTCCATCTTGAATAACTTTTGTTCTAATGAACGAATTTTCACGTTCAAGGGCTTATTATTTGTTGCAATATTTACAAATGATAGACTTTCGTCATGCCGAGTCTTTACTTGTTATTGAGGGTAGATTGACTTCATTTGGCTACTGGTGACTGATTGTGAAATGACGATTTCGTCATTTAACTACTGGTGATTAACAGCGATATAATACAAAAATGGACTTGGGTGAAATTTGGTTATTGACTATGAAATGACGGTTTGTCTACTGGCTATTGACTGCGCAATGGTGTCTTGCGGACGGAAATAATTAGGACAGTAAGTTATAAAAAGGAAAGAATGTGTATTTACTTTGGAGACCCTGGTAGTAGCACCGAACTCCGAGTAGAGATTGGTAGAATCGGGAAATTTTTCCATCACCATAGTACAGATGTGGTGTAGCAGTGAATGCTTGTGGACGGTGTCCTTCACTTCAGGAACTTTACTTAAATAATCTAAACTAAAACCTTTTGCCTGTAAACACAAATGGTTACCAGTTTGACATCTTGAAATAGAAACAACTATAGGATGTTGCAAGAGCATTAAATTTATATGGGACCACTAAAAATAGCTAAACTGACGTGCTTTTAAAAGACCAAATGCGAGATAAAAAGTTATTTTTACTTTTGTTTCGCTGTAAAAGAAAATCGTATGAGAGAAGCAATATTTATTATTTTTTCAGAAAGCCGAAAATTTGTTATGATTTTTAGAATATCATTTTCATTAATTCTTCTTACTTGTTAATTGATTATTCAATTCCACATTTCACACGATTTAAGAAAGTGAGGGAAAAGAAGGCTGTGCAACGTCGTTTCGAGAATTGGCGATGTTGCTATAGTCTCGAGGTGAGAGCTTGGCCTCCCTTTGGCATACACTTAGATGCAAACAGGCTCTCTCCACAGTGATAATGGTTTTTTTCTTAACTTGCAAAAGAGTATAATGTAGTTCGCTATGAATAATTCTACTGACAAGAGTGTTATCCCTATGCTAAAATAGAATTGGTCCCGGATTAAATCAAAAGTTGGAGCAACATGGAAACGAATTACATCAAAACAGTTTAATCCTAAGGTCAAAACACTATAGAAAGAAGATCAAATTGTGAACAAAAACGAGATCCTGAACATGAATGAACAAAAAAGCAACATAGAAATCATTCCAATAGAGAATTGCGTCCTGCGTTAAGTAAATCGTGGTAATTTCAATTGATACAAGAGATAACATTAATAAAGGTGCTAAAATAAGAAATACTAAGAAGTATTTGAATTGAATGAGATACTTGCATTTGTGTTGTTTAGGAAGTTTCCTACACATAGTAGTGTACTGAGAACTGCTCTAAATGTCACACTGCTTTCTATCTCAACGATGGCTTGTTTGAGATCCATCAAAGGCTCAGCAACTTCCTAATGACAGAGATCAGATAAGTTAATTTAAATTGAATTATAATTGAGCAGAATCCCTCCCTTGAGTACAATTTTTCCCTCTTTACAAGTACTCTGTTGCTATCTGAATATTCCATTTGTACATAGTGTTGACAGACATTATAAAAGCTGCATTTATTGGTAACAAACAAAACTTTTACAGATAGAAATGACTTATAAAGGCAGGGTGTACATAAAATATTAAGACGTGTTTAAGAGCCCAGTATCATGTGCATTGAATATACATTGAGCAAAATGTTAAAACAAATTCGAGGTGCACAACTCAGAATACTCAATTGCAATATCTCAAATAATAACAATAAGTATAATTTCTCACTCTATTTGAAATAAAAACAAAGCTATTTTAACATTTAAAAATTAATTATTTAAAAAATTTTTTAAGTAATAAAAATTTTAGACATATATATGATTTATTTGTTACTTTTTTTATCTCTTAATTTGGGTATTCTGTCACGCCAACTACAATCACCAAGGCGTCAAATTGCTTTAAAAAAAAGCAAAAGCAAGCTTTTTCTCGGTGGTGACTACAAGTTAGTCCAATACCTCATAGAAGAGGAAGTTTTCTCACGGGTTACCATAAATTAGAATTTCGATTGTTTAGTAGTCCGAACTCCTTTTTTTATCTTTCCCCCATGGCGCAGTTTAGTAGTTCGGTCGTTGTGACATCTTTTTAATTTTCCCTACTACGCAGTTTATACTCGTTATGTCGGAGTACTAAATTTATCCGAACGGAGGCCTCCTTTTTTCTAGGAGGTGTTTGTTGGTCCCTTCCTATAATGTTTCTTTTAGTCTCTCGCTGGTCACTGCTCGGAAGTTGCTAAGACTTGGCAATTATTCTGCCACAGATCATGATACGGAAACTTTTTCCTTCATTTGAAAAAATAACTAACTTAAATAAGAATAACATTTAAGTTGCAATATATTATTTAGTTAGAAATTAATTTAAGATTCAATTGAAGCCTACCTTCTCCATAGTTTCGTAATCCAACCTGAAAGCCCACAGCTTGAGTCTAGCTTCCAGCTCACTTATCGAAGCTAAAGTTAGAAGGAATTGTTCCGCTGAGCCTAAAGGAATGTCAGGGTTTTCCAACTGAGCTTCGACAATTTTCTTTTTTTCTTCTTCAGTTGGCATCATAGTGGTTAAAATTTTCTAAATACATGATATTGTTCTTAAGTTAGATAAGTTTAATTTACACACAATAATGTTGAGTATATAATAATAATATACCTCAATGCCTTCTCTATTCATAATAGTCGTATCCATTTTTAAGATGGCGGCTTTAATGGCACCTTTTGGTGGTAGTTTCGTCATTCCTATATTTATTGCGTTCGAACGTTTGGCGTCCAAGACAATTAGCTCTGATTTTTTATTTCCGTCTTGTGCTTTCTAAATGATAGTAACAAAATTAGTTCTCATGACATAATAAATATAAATAATTAAGAATATACAAAAACTCTTGATAAAATATAAATGTTACCGCCTAAGCTCGAGCATGTATATCACTTAACTAAACTAAGGTGATTCATTAAAGTGATGAATCGCAAGTTTTCTGCAATTTACTTAGGTAATGGGAGCATTAACGGTCTTAATATCGTGTATATATATATATATATATATATATATATATATATATATATATATATATATATATATATATATATATATATATATATATATATATATATATATATATATATATATATATATATATATATATATATATATATATATACGTATACAAGTAAACAGAACTCGTTAGATAAGTTCAAAATTAAGATAAAACAAAGGAAAATTATAGACATATGAAAAAAAAATGGGGGGGGGGGGAAATAATAATGAAAAAAGAAATAGCAAACAATTAATTAAAAAAAAAAGGATGACAATTTTTTAAAAAGGCCGGAAAATAAAAGATATAATCTTTTCATCAGCCCACACGATTATATCCATATATATATATATATATATATATATATATATATATCCATATATATATATATATATATATATATATATATATATATATATATATATATATATATATATATATATATATATATATATATATATATATATATATATATATATATATATATATATATATATATATATATATATATATACATGTATATATAAATCTAATCTGGACCTGCCTTATATATGCAAGCATATATTTAACATACAATCAAAAACATTTGTATAATGAGGATGAAAGGGAACGTAATAAATACACTTATAATTAATATGTAGGTAGGTACTTTATTTACGTCGCTCTAGAGCCACACAATGGGCTATTGGCGACTGTCTGGGAAACATCCCTGAGGATGATCCGGAAACATGCCATCGCAATTTCGATCCTCTACAGAGGGGATGGCTCCCCTGACAAAATTTGCAACTCTTGATAAAATATGTTTATAGTTGCAAATGTAAACAAACTCTGTATAAAATAGAAATAGAATCGAAAATATGAAAGCGTACCTTGCTCATGATGTCTTTTGATTTATTTTCAAAAAGATTCTCCAGCCGCTGTATGTCAAGTGGAACTGGTTTAAGTTCGTCCCAGATCGTTCTCTTCTTTCCTGACCTGTCCATCAACATGGGTTCTTCTTTCACCTAACATGGGAGTCATACAAGGTGTTTTGTAATCACTGCCCTTAAATATATAATCTTTACGGACGAAAATTTTTATATTTTCAAAATAAGGATCTACAAAGTAATAATGAAGTATAGTAAAAACTAGTGTATTTGTCCGTTAGGATTGAAAATCACTATGTTTCGTCAAGTACATTTACAAATAAACTGGGTTTTAATTATTTTATTCCCTCCCTTGCTCCGATTTACCTCAAATATGATTCGCAAAAGATTGACGACACATTTGTTATTTTCTTCTTTAAATGTATATTTATGACAAACACGTTAAAAAAATTTTTAGTCCTCATTTTTTTAGAGATTCTAAAAACATATTTTAAGAATGGTTATGAGAGAACATTCTAAATTTAAAGTCGTAATTTTATATTCCAATAAGCTTCTAATAAGAATAAAAGAAACTCCTTTTTGGAGAAAGTAGTTAACCCGTTGATGAACAAATTTTTATGAAATATTTCGTTTATTAATACAAAATATCAGGAAATCAACCAAAAGTTGCAAGAAAAGAACAATTTTATCTAAAAACTTTTTGAATCATTTGAAAAAATTTACAAATCTGTACAGTTTTGTAAAGTAAAGTCTACCAAAAATGCCAAAAAAACGAAGGGTAATGAAAAATCGAATGCAATGAAATATAATTCAAGAAGTCGTTCAAGCCTTATATGTTGCAACAAGTAGGTAAATTTTAATTTCTTATTTCTTATATTAAAACTTCTTATTCTTATATTGTTCCTTCCCTTATAAGGGAACACATCAATTTTATTTCGTAAAACTTTCATTTTTCTTTACGTATTTTAAATAAAAAATTTTTTATCATTCACCATTTATCATTCTGTAGAATTCTTAGGTATTATATACAAGGCCTAGGGAAAGTATGTAGAAATTATAATGTTTCATACTTTGCCTAAAAACGTCAGACATGACATGCAAAGCCTAGGAATTCTATAGAATGTAATCTACAGAACACTTGATGCGTGCTCTAGATTAATATAAGAAAAAAAAATGATTCAGCAAAATTCGAACCAAACAACAGCAAAAATCGGAAACAAAAAGTCTTCAAATTTTGAATATTTATTTTTATTCTTTAAAGAGTTATTACTTCTTTTCAAAATTTTTAGTTCTTTTCTTAATTAGAACGCAAAATAGGGTTCCATTACCCCTTTCTTATTAAAAGAACTGATAATGAAATTTAACTAACATTTCCACCAGGGTCATTTTTTAACAGTTTAAAAATTGATATATCTTAAAAAAAAACTACTGAAAGTAATTGTATTAAAATTTGATTTATATATTTTTCACATAATGAAATTTGTCTTCAAGAAAACAGAATAACTTGTTTAAATTTGATTTTTATATGAATTTTTGAAAAAATTATGTAGTAGAAAAAACTCAATTTTTGAAAAATGTGAATCAAAAATGCTCAACTTAAAAAGTATGGTTGTTTCAATGGAACATAAATTAAAATAGACGTCTTTTAAAGTCTAATTAGTTTCAGTTACATCAGAAAATTAAAACATCAATTTTTACTGATTTTAGTTTTAAATGAGTCACAATAGATTTGTAAATACTTGTAACATTCTCATAAGGTAGCATCAATAACTTTCAAATGATCATTCTCATTTTTACAGAAATTTAAAAAATGTGTTTCAAACTGAAATGTGGAAAAAACATTTCCTGTGTGTATTATGATTAGAGCCGTCCTAAAAAGGTGTGTAAAACTGGATTAAAATATTAATTAAAGAATCTATGTAATATTATCGTTAATAAAAAAAATGAAATCAATTCAATATTTGCTCCTTACTAAATGAAACTAAATATACTGGCCATATTATTGGACGCACTATAAAGATTCTGTGTAAAATTATAATTATCAGGCTGTATTGTTTTTTACTCGGATGAAAGGGATTTGCATTTGTTTACGCTCCTGTTATCAGTTGGTTAACAATACGTTAGAAATAAATACAAATAGGTACATATAAAAAGTCTCCTGAATAAAAATCCATTACATGTGTGTTTAAATATAAAAGTATTGCCTATAAACTCGTGCAAATCATGTTATTATTAAAACATCTAATACTGCGTCTAATAATTTGATCTAATTATTATAATATACTAATATAATGCTTGATATAATAAATATTTATATAATATATCGTCCAATTTAACCAATTGATACACTAACGTAAATAAGTACAAACCGGGTTCAGTCACATAAAAACAATAATAAGGCTGTATAGTATCACCTGATAATTTAAATGTTACATAGAATCTTATAATGCGTCTAATAATTCGGCCAGGGACTGTATAAATAAGTCACATCTGGCAAATGTCGGAAGTCGTGTGGTCGAAATATTTGTTTTCTCATTTATTCAAATGAAAGCAATCACTTACAGTGTCTGGTTATCATATTCTTGAGCAAGCACTATTATTCCACAAAAACCGTAAGCAGGCATTTTCGTTCTAGATTTCTTCTGACCACAACAAACGTGCTGTTGTAAGTTAAGAAAAGACCATTTGCGGTATAGAATTTAAGTAATCATCAGAGGCTGCATAGATAGTTCTGCTTTATTTAGGTATCAGATTAAACAAATATGCTTTCAAAACAATATAAAGCTTTTAAAAGTTTAACAAACCGAACAAATATTTAATTCGCTCTATTTCTTACGATATATATCACAGAGTTATTAAAAAAAAGGTTATAGTTTTTAAGTATTAATGGAATCCTAGACCTGGCGACGCATTTCGATAAATAAGAATATTTGTTCTTGAAAAAAAAAAAAAAAAAAAAACATCTGTCGTTGCAAGAGCATTGGATTTGATTGGACAACTCAAAATGGCGCGTCTTAAGCTGACATGCTCTTAACAAATCAAATGCGAGGTAAGGAATTTCGACTTTTGTTTCACTGTAGAAGAAAATCGTGAATTTGAAGTACAATTAGATGCAAGTATGCTCTCTCCATAGGGATAATGGTTTCTTCTTAACTTGCAGCAGAGTATAAAACTGATTGCTCTGAAACCGTGCATTTAAAGAATGTGTCCACATACACGATTCTTTTAAATCAAAATCCTTAAGTGAATGTGACAATGATAAATATTAAATAAGTAAGGCCAAAAAACTTGAACGATAAGATATTATTTGATTAAAAAACTTCCTTCACTTCAAAAAATATTCAGATTGGGTATAACAATCGACATGTTTCAAGGGTTCAAAATTAGATGCCTATTTTCAAGACTTGCCAGACGGGAATGAGAGGAAACATAAGTGATTTAAAATTTAAAACTTAAAGTCGCCAACTAAAAATAGAAATAAGTGAGAAAAAAGAACTAGAAAAACCTCAGCAGTCGAAAGTGAATAAAAATAAAGATGAGAGAGGCAAATCAGGGTAGAATGCATTTCCAAGCGCAATAGAGAGGTGGTGAGGAACTAATGTCGTTGACAAGGGGATAAGCATTCATATGAATAAAACAAGATTCCAGGACATCAAGATGAGCTGATGTAACTGGTGTGGAAATAATTTCGGCATTATCGAATTTAAATTTATGCCCAAGATTCCAACAATGTGCAATAAATTGATGACTTCTCGTATCAACCAAGTATTGATGAATATTAATACTTTTACATTATTCCGACTAAATGCACCGAAAGATCATTGCTTTTAGTTTTCAATTTGTCATGCAAAAACAAAAATTGACTTTCACCTCCTTCCAAAATAGTTTGACAGTCTTTACTCTTTTGTTGAAATTAGCCTGATTTTGGTCTGCAGGATTCGGTGAATTTTTCCTCAGCCATGGCGGTGGGGAAGGTACACCTCTATTCATGCCTAAAGCTGGCGGTGCACCAAATCCTCCAGGAGGTGGCGGCGGTGGTCCGAAACTTCCAGGAGGTGGGGGTGGTCCTGGAGGTCCTCCTAAACCTGGGGGTGGAGGAGGTGGTGGTGGACCACCCATTCCGGGTGGAGGGGGTGGTGGTGGTGCTCCAGGGAAGGGCGCTGCATTCACCGGTCTCATTAGAATGTTGACATCGTCATCATCACAGAGATCTGAGAAATCAAGATCGTTTATACGAAGTGGTCGCCGCATTGTTTGCAAAAGTTGATCCCAATGCAATTCCTTGACACCACTGGCTGATCTCCTTAAATCGTGACCCTATGGGAGAGATATTTTTATATAAAGCATTTAATTTTATTTTAACGCTTCGTGATATATGGTGTAAAGCTATAAATTTTACATCGAAAGTTCGAACTAAAAAGTCAGTTTCAACTTTAATGACATCACGTGAGGGTCAACCAATCAGGTTAGACGTACGCTCGTGACGTCACTTCCAAGTGTCTGACTGAATCTGATCTGAAAATTGATAAAGCGTGCTTATAAACCCAAGTCTTAAAGCTGTCAACTTCATCAACTTCAGCTTCAGGCAATATTTCTACATCTATTGAGACAAATTTACTATCTGTAAAACAAATTTTACGACAGTGCGCTATAGAGTGTTAAGTAAAGAAACAACAGAGAAACTGGAAATAAAAATTAGCTTTTCAATTTGTCTCGAAATTTTACTGTCGACTGGCATAAAGCAAAAAGAAAAAAATCTATCTTATTAGTTATGTGTAATGTTTCAACATGACTTGGAGTTAAATTACAAAGCTATAAATTTACGTGAACTAAATTTTAAAGCTGTGTACTGTGTAGACCTATTTTCCCATAACGTTTACCGGTGTTTTTTTACGATCTTGTAAAACTTTTTTTCATCTAATTAGAAAGGATTGCACTTTATTCACAATAGATAAAAGTATAGTGAGTTATTTATTTATATTTGGTGATGTGTTGATGTTAACTAACTTCATAATTTATGAAAAATAATTTTGAGCATTATTTGAACAGTTTTACGATCGAACAGAAACTTCGATGTACTTAACGAGATCGTGATCAATGTTCGCATAAAGGTCCTATTTTCTCTACGATCTTTTAACTTCTCGATAACTTTGATTAATCGTAGCATTAACTTACTTGAGGAGATTTAGGCTCCGTTCTTGTGGTTGTACCATATCCAGCAAGCCCTTCTTTGGCTCGACTGACAACTCCAGGAGTCGTACCAAACCTCGTTCTGGAAGGTTCAGGTGCCACTGGTTTTTCTTGAGACAAAAATTTATTCTGAATATCTTTTCTACTTCCATCTTTTTTCAGAGGGAATTTCGGCTGAGAAGTTTCTTCGGATTGTGCAATGATATTTTGGTTTGCATCCCAAGATTTATTGGTTGGAAATTTAGGTGGTTCCACGGGTGAAGTGTATGGTACTGGACTTCTGTTTGGTTGCCCATAAAAAGGCTTAGGTATATTTGTTGGTGGAGTTGTTGGGACACTTGGAATAGGTGGTACAGACCCTAAAAAGTAAGAAATAAATTTTAAAAATGAAATATTTGGCTTTGGAAAAAGATTTTACTGTGTTTCTTAAAATCTTGCATTTATTTTATAATGCATGGAGTAACATGTAAGAAAATGGAATGAAAATATTACAAATAATTATTATTAGCCAAGATTTTCTAATGTATTACGCGTTAAGATACATTGTTAAAAATATTAAAATAATGAAATACATTAAAATTAGTAAAATAAGTTTTAAATTAATAAAATATTTGTTACAGTATGCAAATTTAACTTCGATTGATTCAATAATCGACTCTTTTAATCTTCTGATTAACAAACATAGATTTATTTTTAATAAAAATGGACAAATAGGAATCTTTAATAACACAAGCCTGCGAAATTGAAGTTTTTGAAAAATGCAAGAGAAGTTATTGTTGATTTATATGTTATTTTATGCGATGATTTCGAAAATGACCTTCATTTTTCCCAATCACATCAGGATTTTTTGTAAAATCGATATTAATGTTTTTACTAAAATGCTATTTGGAAAGGAATTCTCTCAAGCAATTTTGCATGTACTATCCGGTAACTACTCTCTTCATTAATTTTGATCTATGTAAAGTTGAATCTTGTGGAAGAAAATTGATTTTTGAGCTATCAGCTAACTTTTTATAGGTTAAAATGAATACAAAATACTATTACAAACCGCACAAGTCACTTCTGACCGAGAGAAACACAATAAGCTCCTTGCGTTCACACTTTTTACATCAGTTTCTAGAAGAAAATCACTAACATACCATTTTAATTTATTTATTAAGATAACTTACGTAAAATTGACTATTGACCAAAAATAGCAAATATTGTGCATGTGTATATGAAAGTTTGAAACAAAAAAACAAAACAAACAAAAAACAAAAGAGAAAAGTTTCTATTTAAGCACATACTCGTTTTCCTCTGAAACTTATTTTTGATCATCTTTTTTTATGCTTAATCTCAGGTCTATTCCGAGCTATCATCCAACAGTAGTCAGTGAGCATGTTCTTGTTCCATCTTCCTTGATATATACGCTCCATATCTTTGATATCTTGATGGAACCTTTCCCCTTGTTCTTCGTTGACTGCTCCTACATTTTCGGGAAGAAGTCTACATGTGAGTGAAGGAAATGCATTTCTACACTCATGGAGCAACCCAATGTTTTAAATTTGTCCAGCATTTTCATTACAATTTTCTTATAATCAGGATCCTTGTAATTACCCAGAAATTCACTGAGGACATCTTTGAAAGCAACCCAATCTTCTTTTTCCGTCGATGTCATGTTAGTCTCAAATTCTTCATCCTTCATGAGTTTGTGGATATCTGGACCGACAAAGATTCCTTCTTTCAACTTGGCTTGGGAACTTTTTGCACAGGTATTTGAAGCAATCGTCATCTTTTGGAACAGCCTTGACAAACTGCTTCATTACACCTAATTTTATAAGTAGCGGAGGTAACAATACTTTTTCAGATAAACTAAGCTGTTTCGAATAACGTTTTTTGCGCCTGGGTCAAGATTTTGTCTTTTCGGCCATTCTTTTTCGACCCAATGTTGAGTCTTGTCGCGGCTGTCCCACTCACTAATGAAACATGGCAACTTTGTAAATCCACCTTGTTGACCAAGAAGCATGGAGATAACTTTCAAATCATCGCAAATGGTCCAACTGTGGTCGATATATTTTATTTTGACCAGTACGAGAGCCAGGTTTTCATAGAATTCTTTTAAATATACTTAGTGTCCAACTGGTACAGATACATACTGGCTCCCATGATGAAGAAGAACAGATTTGAGACTTCTTTTAGATGAATCTATCAGTCTCTACTCATCTTTATCGCAGATGAAATTAAATTTGCTCATCAATCCAGGAACATCAAAACAATAGACCAACTTCTTCTCTTCATCAAAGTACTTAATAAATTCCTTTTCACGATTTCTGTACCAATAAAAAGATGTTCCTTTGGCCAATAAATTTTTTCTTTCAGTCTGGAGTCTAACAATTCAGCTGCCTCTTTAGCAAGGTCAAGATCTCTAGTCAGATCATTAAGTTCAACCTGAGAGAAGGGATGAGGTGAACCAGCTACAGATGACTTATAATCGATATCGGAGCCTTGAACTTCTGGATGTTCCGAGTTTGAAGACTCTGAAGAGATGATTGGCAATTCAGTTGGGGGCAAAGGCACAGGCACATCAGGTCCATGAGGAACGGGGCATGGCTGATGGAATGCTATCAGGATAATATATTAGCCTTCGATTTTTCCGGTTATACCCACGAACATGGCAGGAACAAAAATAACAGTCATCAAAGTGCTTTTTGGGCTCCCTCCACCTCATAGGAATTCCAAATCGTAAAGCAGTGAAATAAAGTTGTCTTACATAGTCTGTAATGCTCCTCATGCGATTTTTAATAACACTACATTCCCCGCATTTATAATAAAAGTCATCTGGGAAATTTTCACAATGTCTCGAACTCGAAGCTATGTTTCACGAAAAGTAGAGAAAAAAGCAGACGTTAAAATGACTCCCTATTACGCTTGCTAGTGTTTCTGAGAGGTCAGAAATCTAGATAAGAATTCTTGCGACGCTATTGGTAAAGAGAGATTGTGACAGAGAGAGGGATGGTGACAGGAAGTAGTCATAGAGGGGTACTTTTGTAGATTTAACTAAAGTAGAATGCTGGTCTGTCAAGAAGGGAGGAAATTGAAAAACGAAAACAATTTTTATGGTAAATGTTCATAAAAATTCCAGTAAAATTGAATTTTTAAAAAAAAACGTGACATGATAGAAATTTTTCATTATTATTTTCCATTTCAGCACCAAAAAATACATTAAGTTCAGCTATCAGATCCCTTGTATTTTTTTCATCGCAGGCCTGTGATAATTAATTAAACTATTAGGTCAGCTTTGTTGAAATCAAAAGTGGGTTTAAAGGACAAGTAAGATTATTGGGCTTAGGTTAATCAATTAGATCAGCAATCTATAACTGTGAAGATGTCTGAAACACCTTCATTAATTTTTTTATTTACTTTCACAATATACTTCTGACTTTCTTTTTTTTTAAGACATGCCAAAGCTAGTTGTAAACTGAACTTTTAGACAAAAAGCAAAAATTTGCCTCAGTTCAATTTGTTCAGCAACAGAAGACACTGCTTTTCCCTCTTAGAAAAAAACTGAGTTTATTATACAGGAGGCAGGAACTAGCAGAACTCGTTACAACTTCGTTTCTGAATCTGAAGATTAAGACAAACGCTTGCATTAAAAACGAAATTATATGGAAGCTCCATCTATTATGTATTAAAAACGTAGTCTATTTATTTATAAAAACGTCTCTATTTAGTATTAAAAACGTAGAACATATTAAAGAAAAATTTCGAGTAGCTCGAACAAAATTAGTAGGAAATTATGTGTCATACGTACCTGATAAACTATTCTGTCGAACAAATGGGAGTTTAGTGGGAGATGGAGGAGGTACAGGCTTAATTTCCTGTTGCACCTGCTGCTTGACTAGAGAAGTTTCACCCCTGCTAGGTCTCCGAATGAGTGATTCCTTGGGTGGTGGTTCCTCTTCCTTCTGATTCTCAAATAACGATCTTTGCTTACTCACCAAGGAAGGTCTGGCTAAAAAAAAATAATGATCAAAATTAACTTTTCCCTTTGGTATATATTTCGAAAGAACATTGTGGTATAAATGGTTATTGTCAGCCAATATAGAAGGAGTAATTATTCTGAATTATTTGTAAAGTCAGTTACAAATCACGCTACAGAGAAAATGTAGTATCAGTCACAACCGCACAGAGAAAAATGCGTAGCCGTATTATTATGCGTATTTGTATTATACAGTGTATTAAACAAGCATATACATAAATAAAAAAGTTGTAAATTTTACAACCTTATTACAATATCAATTATTTGGCTATTTTCGGCGTAAATCATAAGAGCTTATAATACTTTGTGTATTTTTTGTGTTACACACTTTGTGTATTTTTGACGTCACGTTATTTACGTTACTTTGTGTATTTTTGAGAAAGAAAAAGCCCCTTAGCACACTTCAGAATAGTTATTTGCTTGTATTCAGAGCAAAGATAGTACGTCGCAAAATGAAAAGTTCACTAGTTGTCAATTACCACAAATGAATGGCATGTAACTAGCGTATATTTACTGTGTTTTGTTTGAAATCAAAGCACAGTGATTTTTTAAAGCTAAATTAGTAGTTTAATATCTTGGGTATAAACAAATACGTACTACCACTTTTTTCATGTGGGTATTTTTCCTACGGACCACATTATGGGGACAGGCATTAATGGGTAAATTAGACACCCTAAATGCTATTGCACCATTAGAATTTCAGATATTGTTTCGAGCCACAACCACGTAATACAGGTCAAATCCCCGCAGTAGCTGTTAAATTTCTACACTGCTGTCGGCTGTCATGAATCTTTGTTTATAGAAATCATCTGCATGGTTGATGGAAGAGCTGCGAGTAATGTAGTTGATTACAATACTAACTCAACAAGATCGGATATATTCATGATTACTTGCAATCAAGATCAGATGTAATCATAATTACTAATAATCGTAAACCATCATTTTTCATCATTATGATTAATATTTTTATCGTAGATTATGATTTCTAATAAAGTAGAACATTCTCGCAAGAGTCCGTTAGGGCCCAGAAGGTTCCAGAATTTTTTGAACAACGGCAAGATTGTGCCAATGTGATCAGGTCACCTTTCATTCCCAGTCAAGCTGCTACCCATCGATCTGAAGCTAAGTGGGTTCCAAGCCGTCACTGGGGATCGAACCCCGATTCTTCATCGAAACAATTCGGGTTGATGAATCACAGACAATTGCCACCGCGATAACCCTTGACGGTCTTCGCCTTAATGTAAGGCAAATGTAAGTCACTCAAACCACAAGGACGAGTTTATCATAAAGCTTGATACAGGACAGGAAATTTCTTTTGTTTTCTGAGTTGTATAAAGTTTATAGAGTTGGACACTGACTGTATATATTTGTATATCCGAAGAGTTTAGTTTCTTCTACTAAAGCTTTGTTGAATTTAGTGGGGCAGGACATCAACAAATTTTATCAGAGCTAGAAATCACTTTTCTAGTTGACAAAAAAATATGGAATTATGCTCCATTTAATGTTATGGACTAGAGTACTTACTAGCTCTGTCACTGTGGAATGTAGGTTTTTCTTTCACCTCTGGAGAAGGTAATGTCTGTTGTGGAGCTGGATAATTGGGATCACTTTGCCCTGTGAGCGTCCGGTTTCTGGCATCTCGTCTTCGTCTTAAAGCAGGTGTAATGCCAGTGTCATCTGAATAATACAAAAGGCTGTCATTAATATAAACATAATTAACTTTTTAAATGTTTTTAACTTAAAGCATATATTTTGTTTTTAAGGGAGTGCAAGGGAAACTAATTTTTAAATTTATCGTCCCAGTACTTGTGTCGTCGATATTATTATTTAGGGAAAATGCGAATTTTGTTACAAATACCTATTTGTATTCAAATTCTTAAAAATAGATAATTGTCCTAAAGAAATCTCCATTGTCAAGGAGGTGAGCGAATTTAGAAGACGTAAAACGTTATTCAAAAAATACTTGAATTATAAATTTAAAATAGATTCTGTAGAGTACTAAAAGGTATACTATGCATGGTATCTTTATTAGGTTAATTTCTAGTATTCCCTATACTATACGACTTTAAGAGTAACTTTTAAGTTATACACACTTGCGTTAACAGCTTAAATTTTCTGGAAGTATGGCATATTATTTTTCTAAAAATTTATTACGAAATACTTAAATTTAAAAAAATATTAAATTTGACTCTTGAAAAATTTATTTTGAAAGCTTATTTGTTTAACCCTCTATGTGTGAAACCTTGTGTAAAATTGTTTTACAATTTCTCTCTTTCTCACTACTTTTCCATTGAATAACACAAGTAGAACAGATTTTTGTTGCATTAAAGTCTGCACCTGTATGTTCAGGCTAAATTTTTAAGATAAATTGAGAATTTTTTTAAGATAAATTGAGAATGTAAATGTGCTTATTTAATCTTTATTTTGGGTTCACAGTTTCTATATATTTAAATATATAAGTATTATCATTTTTTATTTAAAAAAAATGTTTTTTTCTAAACAATTGTAAAGGAAATAGCTTGTAACCCAAGAAAATATTACTATTTTCCTATCAGTAAAACAAAAGAGAAACACAGAAAAAGGTTTTAAACTATATCAAGAAAGTTGAAAGAAAATATAATGCTAGAAAGTATTTACATAAGTCTAAACATACCATCGATGTCCAATTCAGGCTCTTTAATAGTAGAGGAAGTCTCTGTTGGTTTAAGAGCATCTCGGCTATCTCTAAAAGATACACGTATTATAAAATGTTAAATGAAAGTTGGCTTGAAAAAGAAATTATAAAATTTGTTTTAACGTTTTTCTCAATTTTCAACCTAAAACTTCTAAATATTTTCAAAAAAAATTTTTTTTTGTCAGATTTATAAATACAAATAAGTGATTTAAATGTCAGTGATAATCATTTAAAATAAAAGGAATCAGACAATAGTCGATGGTAGATTTACCAAGACTGATTTGGCTACTGATATATACTGAAATTGAATTTCTAATGACTACTGTATTTTTAACAATTCTTTCTAAAAAGAAAAACATGAAGCGAAATGTTTTGCTCATTTAATAAACGTAAATAAGTGCAAAACCCGAAACTCTATAATTTCTGAGTTTTAATGGGACTAGTTTCGTTTTTTATTTTAAATAGTTATCAGTTTTACAAGAAATAACAAATGGCAGATGAAATGTTTAATATCTATCGCAAACTCATAAAATGGTGTGCTTCAGAGACCCCCAAGTTGACACCATTTAAAAGAACCTTATTTATAATCATGCATAAAATAATTATTATTGGATATCTACAAGAGACGTCATCTTTGGGGAAACCGGGGCATTTGTCGATTCAGAAAGCCAATCACATTCAACACATACACGGGACGTTGCTTAGAGGTATCCAATCAAATCTGATTTAAACCACATGGTTAGACATAATCACTTCACTTCTTCTCAAGCTGCAAGTAGCCAATTAATCTCTTATCACATAGTAGCCAAACTGAGATCCATCAGTTAATTGCAAGTGACGTATTAGTCAGTTCTGATATTACGGGTAGCCACTCTCCCATTGTTTATTAATTTTTATTTAATTACTTTCAGATCATTGCTTACTCCTAATTTTACAACTAGAGGGCAAGCTCATCATTAATCAAAATTATGCTCTGCTATCAAACATCCCTTTCCTGATCATTCAGTTTCAAATTTTGTTCCGGTATTCGAATTGACGTTAAGAATATTCTTCTCTTTCACTTGTTATCACCTTGTCTTTCTGAAGACCCTTCTCGACTTATGTCGTTTACTGCTTCATCATGCTGGCATAAATAAATTAACTTTACCGCGTGTATATTTATTCTTATTCATCCATGCATCCACTCTTTAGCTGCTTGAACGGAAAACGATATAAAAAATGGTCGGGTTATTAGACTCATCTGAAACCATCGAAAAAATTTGGCACACGGCATGCAAAAAATTAGCTAATATTGTTTTAGAAAGTTCAAAGAAAGCATATAAAAATTCATATCAAAAATTAAGCTGGGCAAAAAGTTTTTATCCCTCTAATGACAATTAAACGCTAATATTTTAAAAATAAGACGCTTGCCACCGTTTAAACAGTTTTTTGATCACATAAACTGATTTTGTTTTAAAATAATTTGCTCTGATCAATACAAAATTAGGGTCCCAGTGTCCATGATTATAATAGTTAACTACATCTCTTGCTAAGAAGAAAATAGCTCTAAATATAATGATGAAACTTTATGCATTTTTCAATAAACTACACGCTTTTGTAAAGGCCCGTGTTGATTCTATTATATTCACAGTCGTGGATTCGAATTACATTAGTTAGGAAAGGTGTTCAAATTTAATTTTTACGTATCAAATTTTTACTGAAGTCAATTTTAATACACTTTCTGTAGAATGAAGATTCCATTACCATTTTTACTGAACATTTATTAAGAAAAAGATTAAAGAAATTAAACTATTTGTAAAATATACATGGAGCTGAAGCTCCTTCAGATATCTTTGCATCTTCATTGGGCAACTTCTAACAAAAGTGTTCTGTAAGACAGAAAACTCAAGTCTCTTCAACATGCAAAAGAAGATTTTTATTTGGACACTTGTTATTCTCTACAATACCATTAATATTTTCCACATGCTTTGTGTTTTCTCGTTGGTGAGGAGGAATCACACCATTTGGGGGAATGAACGAAGAAAATGTTTCGTGGAACTTGCTAAACCTACCTCACGCATAAGAAGGACATAGCCACGAACAACAGCGACTGCATCAGTAGTAAAAGAAAATCAAAGAGTCTATGAAAAGAAAGCATGTTCAAGTGAAAATTGCCCCTAAACAATAAACAAATATTGTGGTAATCGACTACCGTACCACAAATTATAACTATATAACTTTTTATTTTATTTTGTAGCAAGCTGATTCGTTGATTCACTGATTAGTCTATTCTAATACCTCTCTCACTAATAAGCTCAAACGCTTATTTACTTATTCCACATATCCAATGAGGGCGAGACAGCAACGAGATGATATATTGATTCAGTAATACACCAATTCACTTATTTAACTGTACAACACTTATTTAATTTGAAAATGCACGAAATTTTGGAGATTTCAGAAGATGAAGGAATGGAGTCTTTAAGTGATTGTGAAGTGGAAAAAAGGTCGAAGGTTCATACAAATTGTGGTTGAGTAGCTTTGACAGCTGATTAAAATGTTAGCACTTTGACCGGGAAAGTTCAAATGAGTGCCGCCAGAGAGTAAAATATTTTGCCAATTGGAAGCTTGAGATCAAGAAACAAAGCTGCTATTTCCTATTTTCCATGTATAAAGCTGAAATAGCACTGAGTTTTACACTGAAAAATGGCTGATTTTTCTGACACCTCTGTTATGTTTCCTACAATGTGATAAGTGGACCAATTGGAAAATTGCTGTTATTAATGAATTATTTAGAACAAAGAGTAAATCTTTAAAAAAAGGCGAAGTAAGCTTGTTTACCTTCTAACCCATGGGGGAGCTGAAGTTTTGACTGTAGGTGAAACAGCTGGAGGAGATTTGGGAGACATAAAGGTAGGTACCACTGGCGTGGAATGTCGGCGACTCTTTCTGCGCTCTTGGCTTGTCCTCCTGCCTGATAAACTAGTTTTCTTCGTTCTGTAAGTTTGATTAGAATAGTTAAATCAGTATTCGAAATTGCGTATTTTTAAGCAATGGTAAAGAAGCTTGTTATAAAGTTTTTTATATCATAATTTCAATTAAAGTAAAGATAGTGAATCAGCGCAAATTATGTATAGATAATTGATCAGAAACTGTTGTCCGAATTTTAAAATTGTATTTTCATGGAATAAATAGGAACATTACAAACTAATCGCCTTAAAGTAGTTTGAATTTTAATACATTCATGTCGAAAACGTAAGGTGCAAACTTATGTTTCGGATAACCCAAGCAAAGTCATCCAAATCAACTGAAAATTTGTATGAAACAATATCAAGAAAATGGTACTGGCATGAACTTAATACCTCTCTGATGGTTATACAGGTCTCACGATAAATTCTAATGCTGTTTAAAAGGTTGTCAAATACTATGGGATTGTAAATCTCAGGTCTGGGGACGACAATAAATCTCAATTGACCTTTAAAGTAACTTTCAGCACTGAGAGATTTCCGGAAAGTAAGAAATAAATTAAATTTCATTACAGACATTCTCGGTGGAATTCCGATTTCAATATTTAGCTGATCATTTCATTCTCTGAATATTTCCGACCTTAACGTATTACTTGAACAGCCACAAACACTGTGGTGTTGTTTTTTCTGGGAGGGGTGGGGATCTGAAAATTCCTGACACTTCAGATCAGATAAGTCCAGTCCAGGTCTTCGCATAATATTTTTTTTAAATTTTTTTTTCTAATGACAGGTACTGAACTTTTACGTCCTTCACCTGGGAAGATTTCGGAAGTGCTGCTCATTTATGTTACCCAGTGGGCTCCTGTGAACCGAAGTCACGGAGGCGAGTAACACTAACCACGCCACACTGTCACAGATACTCGTTCGTAGGGAGGACCACATTCACACATCACACACAATAGAGGGCAACACATAGAGAGGAACATCCATTCCCAGAGCTGGATTCGAACCAGCAGTCATTGGCTGTGCAGTCAGGCACGCTAACCGCTCGTTCACGCAATATGTACCTTTGACACAGGCACAACAGTGCCTATGTTTTCTTCAGTGCCTATGTTTGCCTATGTTGTGTCTCGATTCTGTGTGAACAATGGTTAATGGCAAGTTGGCATAAAAAGAACACCATGGAAGAGAGTCACAAGGAATGCCGATTTTTTATGGTGCTGGATGGTATAATATTGAACTGCTATACAGATCTGTACATTTTTCAAGGAAGCTCCTTGACATTTCTGAGGTAAAGATCTCCGTGATTTGAGAACCTCATGAAGATTATCGTTGGTCCTCAGTTCATTTTATGTATGACTCATCACACGGAAGGACTTATCAAGGGTTACCTTACGACTGAAAATGTACATAGAGTGGAGTGTCCTCCCAGATCTCCTGGCCTGAATCCCACGGATCATGTTTGGAATGCTCTTGGTATAGCAATTGCATTTCACCACTTTTCTCAAAGCAACCTACTGGGGCAAAAACCTGCTTTAATAAAAAAACTGGAATTTATTGTCCCAAAACGATTGAAAACGTCGTGGACAACATTATTATCAGGAAGATTCATACCCCACAGAAGCCTCACTTTGCTCCATCACTATTGGAATATGAAGCCCATTAATAAAGGAGTTTATGTTGCTATCACTATTTTTGCAATATGTAGTATTTTCAAGTAAAATTTCACTATTTCTAGAGATGACAGCAAAATTATGCTTGTTCCTGAACTTTAGGACATGGCATTACATAATTACTTTGATGTCCTTCAAATACGTGGTTTAAGAAATTATTGTTGTATTGACATAAGAAGATATAAAATTTACCTTTGAATGAAAGGGGCCGTTGGAGGTTTGCTATCTCCTTCTCCATCTTCGTGTTTTAGCACTGCCTACAAAGTACAATGTTTTATAGAAAGATTGATTGTTTTTAGAAAGTTCATTGTTAATTGCTGTTAGAAATAAGAAGCAAGCCTTAAACTGTCCTCATAAATACATAATAAGTTATCTCTTATAGAAGAAAAGGAGACCGAAGTGGAAAATTTTTATAAATTTGGTTATAAAGCTTAAAAACAATCAGTTGGAACACATTTGGTGTTCTTTCTTTCTTTTTTTTAAACGAAATTCGAATGTTAATGTTCATTTTGCTTATTTCAATATATATTTTCTATAATACATTTAATTGTTAAAAACAATTTATAAAAATAGTCTGAAGTATAAGAATTTACCTTTTCACCACAAAATCTCAGTAGTTTTCTTTGCTACTGTATAATAACATGTGTTACTATACAGATGCATGTAAAAAGTACTTTATATTTTTGCCAAAATTTAGAAAGAAAATTTGTTTGATAAGTAACCGAATTATTCCAGATGCTTATTAAACCTATATACTTCCATACGTAGCATAAAGTGATTTTTTAAAAAATAGGTTTTGCTTGACTTAATTTTTTCTTTTTGGCACCAACCAACGGACTTCTGGAACACATCTTTCGAATTCGTCAATTTCAGAGTTTTGTTACTAACTTAACTAGTGCCTTTCCATATTCAGAAGACCGTTGCACACATAATTATTTTGAGTTTTTTGTGCAGTTTTTACAAATAAACGGAATAATCTTGCATTTCTTTTTAATCCATGTTTTTAGATTGATCAATAAAGAGCTGCTAAACAGTTTTTCACAGATCAGTAAAACCAAAGAAAAACCACAAAATGTAATAAACCAAAGAAGGAAATCCAAGTTGATTTTAAAGGGAAGAAACTAAGGTAAACCAAGGTAAAAAAAAAACGATGTCGATAAGGTAAAAAAACCAATGGAGTCCTGGGTAAGGAAACCAATGAAAGGAAACTAAATTAAACCAAAGAAAAGAAACAAAGACAAATTTAAGGAAAGGAAATCAAGAAAAACAATGAAAACAGGGAAAGGAAATCAAGTTGATTTTAAGGAAATGTTTGTAAGGAAATTAAGAAGGTTACCGAAGTTGGTTAATACTTTCATAAGCAATTTGTTAACCCCTTAACGATCGGTTGATTTTCAAGAAAATGGTCATAAAAGTGTCTATTTTGCCAAATACACGTATTTGATTGGTGTTAGTATCTAGTTTAAAATAAACTAACTATTTACGATTACCTCACAAATATCCTGGTACTGCTATATAGAGTGTAAAATGAGAAATAAAATGTTTTCCGGGGCAAAAGAAATAAATTAGTTTTATTCTTATTGGCGCATTACTACTGAACACTCCAGCCCGACAATATCACGGGAGCGAGAAATAGCGAGCGAAAACTCATCCCGTCATTTTCACGGGAGCGAGAAGGAAAGGGTTAACTCAATTCAGGTCAAGATGCCCGTATGAAGATGAGTGTTGTTCTGATACCGGCCTCTACAGCAGCCGTTAGTCCGAACAACAAAAAATGCAGCCGAGCATCAAAAAATGCGGGTCCTCGGGCATTAGGCCCCGAATGAATAGTACTTTCATGAAAAATGATTACTTAACTCATCTGATGCATGCATTGAAACCTAAAACCTTTCTAATGTGTAGAATTTAATACTTATTTAAATTAAGGGGACATAACATGCCTAATTTATAAATCATGTGAAATTATCAAATTAATTCAAAAGTAACAAAATTTTGCTGTTTTTAAGTTAAAGTTTAGCTTTATAGATGCAGCTAGTCAGCAGCTTACTTCATATCTTTGCAGTTGCTTAAGGAGCTCCTTGTCAGTCCCGGCTCTACACAAATGGAATTGCACCACTTGTTCCATCCCTTGCTCTTCCAATGAATCAACGAAATCAAAGTAATCATCTTGATCAGAAAAACCATCTGCCAACTATTTGAAAAATATATATATTTCGTAAAAATATTAATGTCCGCTATCTTTTATACAACAATCAATAACATCGAGACAATTTATACAATACTTGTCAAATTTTGAAATTGATTATACGATATCTACATAAATTAACTGTACAAGTAACTAAAGTTGTCACAAATATATGTTTCAACAATTCATGTAAAAGTATTCATGTTTAAAATAATTTTATAACCGTCGTTGAACAGCCGACCCAATTTTGAGTTTATGTCAACAAATTTTCAACTCGGTAGCTTTGTAATTTTTTAATCTAATCTAGAGGATAAGGGAACTCCTGTATCAAGCATTGGGAGTTTCCGCTGTTATTTTAGGGGTTGTGTTTCAATAAAAATAATAAGTGCATTTTTAAATAAATAAACTGAACGTAATTCTAAATAAACAATAAAGCTATAACCCTTGAAAAAAATCCGTAACATTATTTAAAGCGCAATTTGTTTTTTTCGTGCAGTTAAAACAAATTTTTAACCTAACATAAAATTTGAGACATTTGTAATAGTTTTACAATAAGCTGTTGTACTAAACGAGTCAAACATTCAAACTAAAAAGATTTTTTTAAATACTTTTTTTGACCAGAACTTAAAAATAAATCTTAGTCTTCAATTACCTTTTAGCAAACAATAAGTTACGAAACTTTTTCAATTTTCTATTGTAAAGTGATTCATCTATTCATTGATTCATCTTCTAGTTGGTCCGCTCTCTAATTTCCTCTTTTTTTTATGTATTTTGCTTTGTTGGAGTAAAAATGTTTTGAAAAAATATCGTTTTTTTCTCTTCATAATATTGCGTGAAATTTGAGTATACGTATTTGAAGGAATTATGGAAATTTAGTAAAAAATCACCCCTTTTTCGGAAATGATAATTTTAAATCAAATTGTTTGATTAGTATTATTTCTATAGTATTGTCACTTTACAAATTTTCTGTTGGCGGCATAATATATTGAAATATTTTATTTTCTAGTAATGTTTTTTGCTATTGTTTTTTTTCACACAAATGAAGCTCTCTTAAACAATTTAAAAACGCAACTTACTGTCAATGGGAATAGTCGGTTATTATTAATACTAATCGGTCAATATTAATAATAATCAAATAAGCCGGTTAAAGGGAATTTAACACATTAACCGTTAATTATTAATAATAACCAATGAAGTTTAGTCAAAGTTATTCCTTTACGTTTTTGTTCGGGGATATTTCCGTATCGTGATCTGCCCCCCCCCCCCCAACTACAATCACCAAATTGATTTTACACTGGAAAAATTTGAAAAATAAAACCATGTATGCCCGGAGGTGGTTACGAGTAATACCCTTCGAGTGGGTCTTTTTCTGTGATATTTGTGATAAATCCGGTTACTTTTAATACTAACCGGTCAAAATTAATAATAACCGGATTTATCACTTTAACCATATACAAAGAGCCATGTCCCAATGCTATATAAACCGTTTAATCACATCGACAAAACTTCATTGGTTATTTAACCGGTTAAAGTGAATCATTTGCGATATTTCTAACTTTGATCAAAAGAAGCGTTTATTATTAATATTGATCCTTTAGTATTACCGGATTTATTACTTTAACTGTAACCATTAGAAACAAGCTCTTCTGTTTTAAGGAATCAAAATTCATAGTAAAACTTCTTTCACTTTGTAAATCACAATTGATTGATAATCGATATTTAAATTCTTACTTTGTTAATAAGGGTCAAGCAATAAACTAGTAATTCCATATCGAGATTGTCTTTTTCTTTCAGATGTTGCATCACGTTGTTCCATAAACGATTTCCTGAAGACAATACAAATTATGACAGTTATATTACAAGTGCTCATTACTCTAACTAGAGGAACAATTTTTTAAACTTTTGTAATTTACAATACTAAAAATGTGTACAAAAATCCTTGGATTTGACAGGTGTCATAAACATTTTTAATGTGATATCTTGTTGAATTATGACAGTTCTTACAAAGTAGTTGACAAATTATATAACTTGATATCTTCTTGATAGTTGAATTATTACAGGTTTTACAAGGTAGTTGATAAATTATGACAGTTTTATACAAGCGTATTACTCTTTACTCCAACTAGAGAACAATCTTTTAATCTTTGTAATTAGCAATACTAAAATCTCTGTGTTCATCAGATGTAATGAACATATTGAACGTGATATTTCCTTGATAGTTGAAAATTAAAATAATATTTATTTAAAACAAGCCTTGTTCTCCTGTCATATTTTCAAAGTAAATAAAGGATTTAAAACTACTTTCGTAAAAATTTATTGTTATATACTAGATTCAGATTGTTTTTGAAGCTTTTAATTCCTACTTATATAAGATTTTATTTAAATAATATTAAATCTATATATTAATAGGCTAGCAATATTTTGTCTCGCTAAAAACTCCCAAACTACGCAACAGAATTAAACAAATAAGGCGTCGTTTTAAAGATATTGTTATGTAAATGTGCAATAAGGTCTTAAATTATAAAAATTCCCTATAATTAATTAATAAAATTAATAATTTAGTTTCAACCAATGAGAATTCAGCAAATCATTTTTCGGGTGGTTCGCATAAGCATTGTTTCCGTAAGCATCGTTTGATTTAAAGCATTTCTGAATTAATATATTGATAAACAAAAATAAGAGTGGATAAAAAGAAACGGAACTGAATTTCTTAAAAAAAGAATTCAATATCTTTAGTTCCTTTGATAAATTTTTAGTTTCATGATAAATTTTTTGTTTCGTTACAATAGAATGGCAATGGCATCATGCGAATATTCAAACCAAAACAAACGTGCGAATATTCAAACCAAAACAAACTTTCTGCAAACAATTATTTTGATTTGAGATTTAAAACGATATCTTAGTTATTTAGTTCTATTTTTATTTATTTAGTGCCTGCTGCCTAAATAAAATGCCTGCTATCAGGCGTCGAAATATCTCTGGCAGACGTCAGAGAAATGAATGGCGGAATTCTAAACGGGAAAGCATTTCTTATTGAGATATATTATCTGCTACAGCTCCAAATTTTTCAGCTACATGAAGAAAGGATAATCAAATTGTGAAGGGGGCAGAGAAGTGTATAAATTTCATTAAGTAATTGATCTCAATATCTGGCATTTTTATTTTAAAATTTAAATTTGTTAAAATGTTTTTATAAGATTGCGAAGCAATATGCAATGGAACTGCGAAGCAGTTCTGGGGGTTGGCGAGCGTAGCGAGCAGGGGGCGGAGCCCCCTAGTATAATATATTAACAAATAATAATAAGCAAAACAGCATCACGCCGAATGATATTGAATGCGGTAAAACTTTATCCTGATAGAATGTGCTAAAAACGTATTTTACTTATAACGAAAGGAAGGGAAAAAATTGATAAATAAAAAATGAATTATTATATGTCTTCTAATTTTGTGCATGATTTCGTAGCGTTGCTCAGTATTAATATGTTGATTATTATTTTTAAGGGAACTATTCTAACTGGAAAAATCTCGTACCTTTCAATCTATCGACAGTCGTGATAGCATCTCTCAGTAGTATCGCATTACTCGGTACGTATTCTACAAACATGAGTTGCAACTTGACAGCCAGTTTCGATACCATTCGATACTGAAAAAAAGCAATGCTTTTCACATACATTTTTTTAAGAACATCTCTACTTTCGCATGAAATGTTTCAAAATTTATATTTTACTTTTAAAATTGATTGAAAGATGTTAATAATTTAATGATATCAATGCTAAATTTGAAATTGAAATGCAAATATTTGAATGAAAATATAGAGATATTTTCATCAATTCGGAAACAAGTATTTCTGAATTTACAGTATTTTAATAATCATTTACCAAATTTTATAAAAGACATCAAAAACATACAAAGTGGTGTTTACAATTGAAACAAAAATTGAACCTGTAGGAAAATTCTATCTTTTTTTACAGTTATTTTATAACGAAAGAAAAATGTTTTTCCTCTTTCTTTAAAATAGGTATTTTAATACTAATAATTCTAAGACTAGAATGTTTACTCTTATTGTTTTTTTTTTCAGCAATCAAAGCATTTAAAGTCTTTTTTCATTATTATCTGTAAATCAGCTGAAGAGTTTGAAATAAAAATTAACATATAATTATACAAAGGAATCCTTTTTTGATAAAAATTAATTTGATATTTCAATATTTTGTTAATTTGTATAGAACTTAAAATTGATTTTAAGAAAAAAAAACTTACTTTTACAAAAATTTTGTTGAGTTCAGAGTTTTTGTGTATCATTATAGTGGAAAATATTTTGTGTAAATTTGAAAGCAGATTACTTTTTAATCGGGAAAGAAATTTTCCAAAATCAAATTTGTAAAGTTATTTTGTGTAATAAATAGAAATTTTAAAAACCTAACTTTTAAATAATTTTTAAAACTTACTTTAGATGCAGTCAGATTATACAGCCATATTAAAGTTTCAGTGTGTTCCATTATACCTTTCATGCCATCTACATATAGCATTACTTGACCGAGAGCTGAAATTGGAATTAAAATAGCAATTAAGTATGAGTTTTTTAAAACAAAAATCCCAATCGAAGAAAATTGAAAAAAAAAAGAACACTAAGCATCAAGAAGAATAACAAAAATAGGTATAGGTATTAGGAGAAGCAAAATTGATATTTAAGTGTGGAAAAAACTAAAAATATATAAAAATCAGACTCTGGAGAAAGACAAGATTATGAACATCAACGAGTTGAAATGTTTTATCCTTCGTCCTTTTTCGCTTCCTTTCCTCTTAGGCTCCACTAATAAACATGTTTTATGCTTTTAATCCAATTTTCCACTATAGGGATTCATTTGATTTTGATGAAGCTTTTTTTACTTAAAGATTAATCGCTTAGTCGTTGTGGTGGATTCTAATACCAAAGCTTGGGCAAGGGTTCGATTACCCATGCTAAGGGCCGAGTGTCTGATTAGATAATAATTATCTTTATGAAATCCAGACCGTAAGGCCCATTCCCAGACATTAGAAGACTCTACAGCAACTGCACCAGAAATTGCGGACTCAGCGATAGATGTTCCTGAGTCACACTCAAGGAGTCCTGAGCACCACCCGCAATGAAAAAAGTAGAGTGAGAAAAATCTCGCTCCAAGTCAGCAGACACAAAATCCGGCCGACACACCTCCGATTAAATTGTGGTAGTGTAGCGTCTGATTCATTATTACATTTACTCCGATCGTGCCTTGGTTTGTAAATCAAAATTAGCGTAGCGCTCGGGTGTTTTCGAAAAAGCACACGGTGTTGGGCGGTTGGGGAACGTGGTAAGGAGGTCAGATGTCTATGACTACCATCTGCAGTATTATCTAAACTGTGGTAGTGTAGTGCAAGCATGCGTCACATATGTCTTCGGATAATTAATAGGGATGAACCGTTGCCAATAGTCTATTAGTGTAGCTCAAGTGCAACGTGATCAACTGTAGCAAACCAAAGTTAAATATTAATTTGTGATTCTCAATGTGTATATTTATTTTTACTTTTCTTGACAAGCATTCTAAAAATAAACATAAAAGACTGTTTTTACGGATCATCCAACATAGAAATAAACATTTTTAGCCTTTGAAAGCAATGAACCCACTTACCTCTTAAAATATAATTCTGATAACTGTGGTCAGATTCGTTCCCGACTTTGACAAGAATCGAAAGTCCATCGGATTCAATAAAGGCTCCAACCAAATCTTTGTCATCCTGCAAATCACCGAGAATACTTTTAGATGAGTGCAGACTTTAATTACTTGAAAATTCAACCATGGCGATAACATCATGACCATTATCGATAGTGATAAATATAAAACACTTTATTGTCGCCAGTCATATCGCCAACGATTATATCATGAATATTATCGATAATCTCAAAAATTGGAAACGATAATGTCGCGAGTATTATCAATAAAGATGATATCGTGGTCATTATCGTCAACATCACGAGTGAGTAATTACTGATAGCGATAATTATTGAATATGATTTGGGGTTAGGGAAATATTATAAATAGTAATATATTGAGATTTACTGACAATAAATCTCTCAGTACTAGCTTTAAAATCTTTAAGTACATGATGAATTATTTAAAGTACTAAGCCCCCTGTTCGCTGCCTCTCACCAAACCCGGTGATTGGTGTATTCCTGGCAGAAACCAGTTTTTATACTGAAGTTGAAATTATTTACTTAACATACAATATGTAATACTAAAAGAAATTTTGTTACCTCTTCTTCCCACTAGTGTAAATATTATTATCCATCAGTATTACAAGTATTTAGATCTATTGGTGAACAGAAGTAATTTTTCTAAATAATAATTTTTGTAAAATAACATTTATATTGTTAAGACATTGTTATAACATTACGTACTGTTCAAACAAATTTAATGAGTTCACAACCGTAATTTAATATTTTCACTTACCAAACGGGCGGATATATTAAATACTAAGCTGATCGTTAAGTTTTAAGTCATTAAGTTTAACTGTAATTTATAGCAGTATATTAATGCTATTTGAAAAATAATAATAATTGTAAAATGGTTAATAAGATAAGACCACCTTCCTAAATAACTTTATCTTAAATTGTAGGGCAGAATTACATTATAATAATAATAAAAAACAGCAACACTTCTCTTAGTTTTAAACTCTTGAATTAAAAACGTAAATAACTTTAAATTAGGGATACAAAAATATTTATTACGACTTTTTTTAGTTTTATGCCGATGACAACCGAAACAATATGGAAATGAATGAGGAAAATTTCCGGCCAATAAAATTCTATGGACAACAATGGAAAACTGTGATACCATCATTAGATTTTTATATATAGTAAGAAATTATCATACCTGGAAAACTTGTTTCAATGAAAAAAGTGTTCGCCTTAAATCTCTATTTTCCGTCGTTTTGAGCTTCTCTGAAACGGGAGAAATAAAAATTAAGTTTTTGTTTTCAATAATTAAAATTATTTTTTTTTATATATTTTAGATTCTTTGCAATATCTAACGACTTAAAACCCACTTTTGCCTAGCGTTACTTTAAAAAAAATGGTTTATTTTTGAAAAAAAAAATGGTATTAGATATACGCAGTATTCATTTCACTATTAGGAATATTTTTTTACGAAAAAGCTAATTCTGTATTTACTGATATATTGTTAATATAGATTTTTGTTTGCATCTAAATTCAAGTGCTTTTTGAAAGCTAAAGATAAGAGAAAAAGAATAGCAGCTTGGTATACACAAATATGTAATACCATTTTTTTTTTCAAAAGGTGTTTTTCATGTTTGCGCTTTAGAACTGATGGGTTAAACAAATTTCGACATCGTATTTATATTTCCTCATTAATGAAAAAAAAATATTACGGATGAAAATATTACTAAAAGAACTGAACTTATCTCTCAATTTTCTTATTTCACGCTGCAACGAAAACATGCGCTATAGTACATTCAATATTTTTTTCATGAATTGCAAAGGAATTCACAGTTTCGATAAATTAGTCTTGATATAGTGAGTGAATGAAGGAAGAAAAGAACGGAGGAAGTAAGTGAATGCTCCTATCAGAATACTGAAGTAACAGAGAGTGAGCGAATCAGACGATAAGTGAATTTGTTATAAATAAATGAAAATGTTTAAAAAAGTTTTGCATTGGATGGCAACTTAGCATTTATAAATCTGTTCACCCTGCGATTATTTGATATGCCCGGTTTAATCCTTTGTGTATCATAGTGGTTTATAATTATTTCCAGTAACTTTCCAGTTTATACGCGGTATTCATATTAATAATTAAAATATTAATGAAGAAAATTTCGAATTGAGGCTAATTCAACAACAAATTACAAATAAAAATATCTTTCAATGAGGTATGCATTAATTTATAAACATAAATTATAAAATCATACCAATTAGTGCAGTAGCTTTTGATACAAGTTGATTTGACGAGGAACTTCTCCGTCTGAAATTAAACATAGAAAGGAAAAATGCTAAAAAAAAGATTTTCTACACCATAGAGTAATTTTCTAGTATAAATCATATTGAATAGTACGTTGATATATTGGGAATCATATTTTAAAAATTCTTGAATGCAATGAAGGAAAAAAATAAGGCAGAATGACAGCTGTATTAAAGTCCTCAAAACCAGTTTGATTGTCCTATGAAAATTAAAGGTCTTTTTATGAATCGTCTTTAACCACATTTCATTGCGTTCTATTTCAATCCACCCCAATTTGCTTTTTATTATACTTTCACTCTAATTGAGCTCGATAGTGATTCGTCTAATTTTCTTCGTTGATTTTTGCTTTTGCTGTTAGTTTGAGGTCACAAGTGAGTTCACTTCACTTTTAAACATGAATCTCAAAATGCATATTGAGAGAGGTGTGGTACGAAACATCCTGAATATAAGTTCATAATTTAGGAACTCAATAAAAAAACTAAGTCATAGGGCATAATATTTCACTAGCATTAGTGTAAAGTGTTCTATAATAATAACCCCTAATATAGAGTTTTAGAATCCAAGTCAGAAGTTAAGAAAAGCGAGAATACACCTTAGGGTCCTCGAAATAATATTTAAATGAGGGAAAAATTAAATCTAAAGAGTCACATCCCAATATGGAAGATTGCTCGATGATATTTAATGGTATTTTTAATTCAAAATTTTAAAAAAAAAATTCATATGTGATTTTCTTTGTTTTCTCTAGCATTCAAACTAGTTTTGGTGTTTTTAGTTCTGCCTTCCTCAGTAACAATTCATTAGATTTCCATTGCATTTTTGTTTTTTCTTTAGTGTTTTGTAATTATGCATAAACGTGTTTGACTTATTTTCAGCATACATTTTAAGTATCTATATTAATAGTGCTCAATATGTAACACTGTGTGAGCAGGGTGCTCCGTATAGACAGCACTCAATATGCATTCTTAAAATCCTCATCCAAAAAGGATGCAAAAATGTATAAACAAGTATAAATAATTAATATTTAACTGAAGAAATAGTTAAAACGTTATCGAAATCTGATCAATTACAGTAGAGGAAGGCAGATGTAATAAATATCGAAACAGTTTTAATTGGAGATTGAAACTTGAGGGTTTTTAGAATAATCGTCCTCAACTCCTCTCTGTGTCCTTCCGCAATCAAACCTGTCTTGTTGATTGAATCCACATTCCAGTTTCTAAAGTATTTTTTGTTTGTATTACAATATATAGTATAGTATTATTAATTATTAATATGCGATGCCGAATATATATGCCTTTTGGGTTCTTAACAAGGATTCGTGAAATACATACTAAGAGTGCTCTTAACATACTACCCTCCATAACGTAGAGATCCTACCTTATTTGTTTCTCCATTTATACATATAATAAAAAATTCTTTCTCAAGAAAAAGATGAATAAAAAAACATTAATATTTTTTTAAGTTCGATTAGCACCATTAAATAATAAAAATATACCTGTTGTTATCTACATATGTTCCATTTGTTAAATTTCCAGTTTTAACAATTTCGCATTCTTCAGCCTGTAAAAGAATATAGTTGAAATGAATTATAGTGAAAACAAATGATTTTAGCTTGTGTTTCTAACGTAAAAGAATGAAGAAATAACTGTTGTATTTACTACTGATATTTGTGGTCACAACATCTGCTTTTTACATGAATCACAATAACATCATCATCTGCCTATTCTTATAGTGTCATTGTCTTTTATTAGAACACTTTATTTCGTATCTAATATGTTAATATGATGTTAGATAATTAATATGATGGATGTAGTATCACGTTAATATGATGCTATAATAAATAATATAGTGTCCTAAAATGCTATTTAAACAAATAAACTCGGAAACTCATAAGTTTCTTTTTTTTTCTTCTTTATAATCTCTTTTTAAGGATACTTCAAAGATTCCAGTACAAGCTGGCAGACTAAATATCGTAGCCTTTTTATGTTCTAAAACTTACTTAAAAGTATTTCTTCCCCCAATGTTTACAGTAGAAAAGCGTTAACTTGACTAAAAATTCATTAATAAGCATTAAAACAAACTGAAAGAAAGCGAGGCAAAGTACGATTTTTTATCTGGGCCTACTACTCTCCTACCATAGATATAAGTGATATTTCTTAATGTCGAGGGAATTTAAAAAAAAACGGCTTATCAATCGGTTTATGTTTTGCAATAAACTCTTCATATATTTTGTAAGACGTGAGTCAAAGGATTTTTTAAAAGACATTAGATAATTTATACACATTTAGAAACAAAGTTTTCGAATGTTTGAAGTCTATAAGGATATAAAAGTGTACAATTTGTAAATGGCACTACAACTTTAATTTCTAAATAATTGAATTATATGTCATGAAATATTAGCGCTAATTTTCAAAAGTAAAAATGACTTGCTTAGATTTTTTTTTCTTCTATCAATTATTTTCTCATTTCATTACGTTATTCTGCTGGCTGTCAATCGCTAACTTTTAGAACTCGTAATTGCTCGTCCACTCTTTGATTTACAGAGCAATTATTATGAGATTTAAGCGTAATTTTCATTTTGAATTCACATTTTTATAACAACTGGATATTGGGTTAGTTCCTTCATACTCTTACTGGTTTGTCATATTCCCACTCTAATAATCTGTGACATCCAGGAATGATTATGTGATCTCATAAATCATCATCAACAGACCTTCTCCGTGACATAATATTTTTGATCACAACACTATTTCACCATAATATTTTATCGTCATATAGTGTTAAATCCTTAATAATCTTACCGATTTGTCATATTTGCGTTTTAATATATGCCATTCAGACATAAAATATGTTTATGTGATTTCATAAATCATCATCATCAGATCTTTTCTGTGGCAAAAACATTTTTTATCGCAAACTGATATAGGTTTATTGATACTTTTACCTGTTTGCGATTTGTACTTTAATAATTTATGCCAATTTAACACAAATTATGATATTGTATTAATGTTTGATGATTACACAGACCACCCCTGTGACTTCTCATTCTATCACAAACTGATAAGGCCATTCTTCAGTAACAATATACATTTTTTTACATTTATTATTAAATAAAATATACAAATAAAGTAATTTTAAAAGACAATATAGTTCATTTTTATTGGTATGTTTATCATTATTAAGAAAATTATTAGAAAAAAAATCAATTGGATAAAAATAGGTCTTAAAAGTGAATATTTTAGGAGTATTAAATACACATTTATCAGGACTCGGCCCTGCCAAGCATGTTAGTCTGCAAAGTGCAAATTTTCCGATTGCAAAAATTAATGAAAGCACCTGTCGAAGTATCTGCTATTAATCTATAGGGTAAAAATGCGAAAGAAAACTAATGTTATTGTGGTGAAAAATTATCTCGATAATTCTATTTTTTTTCTATGTATAAATAATTTAATAAATAAATCAGAAAATAATCTTAATATAAACTCTTAAAACTAATGTAGAATAATGGACACTTTTACCCAATTTTTTTCGCCGTCCACTACAAAATTTATCTTGCAAACATTTATCAGCTTCTTCATACTTTCGAAAACCATAGCATTTCGTTTGAATTTTTTCATATTTCGATAAATGGACGAAGTTTAATGTGCTTAATCCACTAGAAACGTTGAGAACATTTTTTTATGAATTCAGTTTTAAATTGTAGAAACGGCCAAGAATGAGCACTTTCTACAATCACTATAGTTTTGATTGACTTTCGGAGAACTTAACAATCTCTGACGCTTATCGCAGTAAACAAACATACTGTGTAATTGTCATTCCCTAACAAGTTATACATCGTGTCAACAACGGTCATAAGACAAAAAAAGAAAAGAAAAGGGAGGGGAAAAAAACAATAATTGGTATAATTTTGCAATATTTAATTGAGTCTAGCAATACTATATCACATTTAATTAGAATTAACAATATAAATTTACGATATTTAAGTGGGTCAACTTTAAATAATGTTTTTTTTTTCAACGTTAAAGTTTTAGCAAATAATTTATTTCTCCTTTGTTAATTTGTGATTTTAGAACTTTTACCCATCATCACAATCACAGTCTTAATATATAAATACATATTTTTTAGAATCTTTGTCAAAAATGAAGTCAAAGAAGTATATCCACTGGGAGTTAATTATAATATTTAATAAGGGAAAAAAACGCCATCTAAATCCAACGAAAAACCTTTTCAGGATTTTTAAGGAAGGCAGGTTTGAAAACATTCAAACCTATTTGATTACCTGAAGAATACGATAGAGTTGAGGAAGGTTATTTGAAACACCTTCGAGTTTCATCACACAACTAAGCTTTTTTTTATATTTATTTTATAAGTATTTTCTATTGTAATTTGCCAAGTTTCATTTTCTTCTTGTTTTGATAGAAGATTATTCGAAGCACTTCTAAGTTTAACAAGGCATTAAAACTGGCTTTGATGTTTTTCATTTCATTTTTCATTAGTGATTTAACAAGTTTCGATAGTGCTTTTGTTCCTTCTCCACTTTAAAATAGCACTTTACGTGCACACTTCTTTTTACTTCATTTTTTTGATGTTTCTGAAATTTTGTATTAAGGTTAGGGATAGCGGAATAGAAACTCCATTGTGGTCTGTTTATTGTAGGAAGTCTTCGCCATTTTTTTCACCCTATAACGTAATTCAAGTAAATTTTGTTGAAAAAATCCTACACGAATCTTGAAGGTTCATTTTAAAACAGGTGCTAAAAAGTCGACCTAATTCTGAGTTAGCAACTATCAATGCTTATTTCCATAACTTTGTAATTTTGAAACCCAATTCAGACTCCGTGAGAATTCCGAGATCAAGCATTGAAACAAACTAGTCTTAGTAAAGGATTTTTGATGAATCTAACCCACATTTGTGTTACATGGGGAGGAAAACCACGAAAACTTCCCAAAGTTTGCACGATGGTTATGAAGTTGACATAGTCCTGCTGTTCTGCGGTGGTTATAAAATAAAATGGTGACTTATTATAGACGAAGTTAAAAGATCTGAAATAAGAGCAGAAATAATGCTATAGAAACAACCATACTATAATTTTGCATTGAGGAAGCTTTATGGTAAAAGAATCTTAATAGTACCTCAGTAATACTATGAACCATACCTTCTGAATGGGAGCCTTTGAAATGTGCCCATGCATGATAGTTGGTTCACGTATTTTCACTGAAGATGAATCTATTTCTTCAGCTGCCAATTCGGAAGTCAAGGGTCTATTCTCACGGATTCGAACCGCGCTCGAGTCGATTTCTTCGGTGTAGGCCCCCAACTCAGGCTTCTGAGGTTTGGATTCATGGAATTTGACAACTGATGCCTCGACTTCTTCAATGTCGCTGCTGTCGCTCTCTTCTTCCTCCTCAGACGACGATGACGTCTCTTTCTGTTTAAAAAAAAAAAGAATTTCGTTAAAAACACTTGAAAGTTACAGGTTTCCAGATTTTGTTTTATTTAAAGTGTTGGAGGGAAATTGATTATCTTTCCTTGCCAAAGCGCTGAAAATGAAAGAAACCAACATAAATAGTGATAAATAAAGTTTTTTTCCTTCGGTTTCTTGGGCTGTTAATGGTGTTGTCACCCCAACTGAAGTATAATGAAACCTTGAAATCACATGTATTTTTAAAGATGTATGAAATAATTTAAAATTCTAAAAAACTAACTAGCATAAAAAAAAAGGCTACAGATATAACGATGTTCACAAAACTGCTTTCTCAGTAAATCATGTTCTGTTTTACGTTTTAAACATTTTTTTAAATAAATATTCACGCTGATAGAGATTGTTCATCATGTTGAATCATAATGTCGTTCAAATTTACTGCAATCTTAATTTGGCGCTAAGGTGATTCACATATCATGGCACAATTCAATACATCTGATAATATATAACGCTATTGATTAATAGATTCGTATTCAAATTCTGATGAGAGTTAGTTAATTTGTATACTGCTTCCAGGTCGTACTTACAAATTGAATTATCAGATTAACCTTGAAAGTTTTTCCCAAGTTTCCTTGAATAATCCAGTTAGTTAAACTTAAAAAGTTTTCCATCTTGGTGGTTTTATTCCTTTATATAATACAGGAATTTCGTTATTTGATTGAGTTGTGTTCAAACTTAAAAGGAAAAAAAAGGACCATGCTATTTCCTATATTCTACTTCTTAAATGTCAGAGTATAGGTAAAAAGGAAATTTTACGTTTCAAAGGGAAAATAATCTGTATTATTCTATTTTATACAGAGTTAATCCGTTTTATAACAATGTGGAAAGCCTCCATTTTATGTAGATATTATATTTTTCATAGTAAAAAGAAATTATTGGGTCGTTCGAAAAGTTAATTGAATTTTTCCCTATAGAAGATTTGTATTTTTTCAAAATCCACTTCGCACTTGAGCCGCATAGCTTTCATAACAACCTGTAGCAACGTTGAAACTAATAGCTTTTAAAGTGTAAAATAGTTAGTACTGCGTTGCATGACGTTCAAGATAATCTGTAGCAACGTTAAAACTAATATTTTTTATAGTGGAAAATAGTTAGTACTGCGTTGCTTTTGTTTTATGACAATCTGCAGCAGCTTTAAAACTAATAATTTTTATAGTGGAGAAAAGTTAGTACTGCGTTGCGTGACTTTTATGACAATCTCTAGCAATGTTGAAACTAATAGCTTTTACAGTTGAAAATAGTTAATATTAGCTTTTATAGTGGAAAATAGTTAGAACTGCGTTGCGTGACTTTCATGACAACCTGCAGCAATGTTAAGACTAATAGCTTTTATAGAGGAAAATAGTTAGTATTAGCCAAATCTTGATACACGCATGGTTTTATCCTCATGTAAAACCTATTTTTTGAAAAATCCCGTTTTCAACTCAAATTTAGCAATATACGTGTAAATAAAAACAAATATGCATTCAGTTTAAACGAATGGAATAATTTTGTTTGTAAGAATTTTGGACTGTTTCCAGTTTGGCACGAGTTCCTTTCTCCACAAAATGCTCCTAAATACTTCACATTTGGTGCTAAATAAGATTTGTATTGAGAAAGAACAAAGATTTCATTTTGCTGCGGTGGCTTTTGACGCCAAAAGTAAAAATAATTATTGTAAATCTTATCTGATTTTAAATGTTTTAACTGGTAAAAAATAAAATCACGTATTAGTTTAATTGAAGCAATGAATAAAATTTGAACACTTGTGAAAATCTACTTTTCAACATTAGTATTTATTTTTTTCTCTTGTCATGCTCTCTTGCGTTTACTAATACGGTAAAATCACGATAAACTTAATTTACAAAATTAACTTTAATTACTTAAATTACTAACAAAACTAATGGCTATTTCTTAGTTAAAAATCCATCTAACTAATTAATGTCCATAGACCCATTTTAGAGGTTATTGTAAAAATGCATCATAATTTGCATAATGCATTATTTCTTCAGCATTAACTTGGCATAAATTACTTTTAAGTACTATTTTTTTCTTATTATATTTAAGTGCTCTTTTTTTCATAGTACTTTTAAGTACTCCTTTTTTCTTATTACTTTTAAGTACTATTCTTTATTACTTTCAAGAACTATTTTTTCTTACTACTTTTAAGTACTATTTCTTTCTCATTACTTTTTAGTACTATTTTTTTCTTATAAGAGTTTTATTAATAACAAATGTTCGATTAATAGCGTAGCCTTTTCCATTTTAAATTCGACTCGGCAGTTTTGCACAATGCCATAGAATTAAACGTTAAGTTTTTTTTTTTTTTTTTTTTTTTGCTTATTAATTTGTTTATTTTTTACAGTTATTGTTTTTGTAATTTCAATTATAATAATAATTTTTTTCCTTTTTATATTTAATACATTTGGTTTCAAAATTTTATAAATACATCTGTCATTTTTCTCTCAATAAAAAAAAAAGGCAACATTTTTTTGAAGTTGTACACATGATATTTATTTTAAGAAAAAGAAACTATTTTGAAATTTGTGAATTGACGTTGATGGGTTAAGACATGCTTGCCAACTTTTCTGCCTTTTTTTTGTTGTCAAACACGCTTTGGTGGCGTAGTCGGTTAAGGTTTCGTTCACACCACCGGTTGGAGAGCTGAGGGTAGTGAGTTCGATCCCGCAGTTGAGGTAACAAACGGGGTGATTACTTAGTAAGATGTACGAAAAATCTGCACGTTAAATCTTTCGTTGGTTGTCGTGTGGAAGTTTGAAGAAGGGGGTATCATACGTCATATGTCGTACGTAGCTCCTATGTCGTCTGACCAGGGTTGAAATTTGCATTCCTACCGTGGCAGTTAAATATATGCCCTAAAATGGAGCTAAGTGGTTGGGTGATGTGACTCTTGTAGAAAAGTTTTGCTTGTAAGAAGCCTATTTCAGTCCGTAATATTTTATGTTTGATTAAATTTATATAATTTCAAACAATCTTGACCACCGCAGTATGCAATTAATTTAAACACACTCATGAAGAAGTTTATCGAGTAAGGATGCGTTTAAATATTTAAAGAAAACACGTTTAGATGCTGCTTCTCCACTGCTAGAAAAAACTTCAAACGAAGACTTCTAAGGAAGTTGTCAGCAATAGATTTCTCCTTACAGTTCTTCGGTCACGTGAAATAATGTTTTTTTTTAACGAATTTCAGGAATATACTACTTTTATAACTGTTTTAAACTCATACCTTTTCGAAGTAATTTACTCCATCTGTAGCCCCCTGTGATGTTAATAAAAATGTCTGTATGCGAATGGACAGAAAATTCACAGCTTTTTTGAAAATTTATTTGCGAAATTTTTTTTAAATACTTGTAAAATCATTTTAACATTGCAGTGTTTCGTCTTCTAAGAATATGAAAATGTTGAGAATTGCTTATTGATTTTAATAATTTTCATTCAAGCGGAAAAAATCACCATACTGGCAATTTTTAAAAAAAATTTAATTGTTACAATAAAATTTAAAATTTCAATGAAATCTTTTCTTCAATTTAGTCTATATTTTTCAAAACTTAAATGTCGTTTCGAGTTTCAAACCCAAAAAAATGCGACTAATTTTATCTGTCTTGGCAGAAGTGCTTCAAAAACATCCGTAAGGAATGTATACACCTAGGAAAGTTCGTATTTTCTCTCATAAAAATAGCAATATCGTCAAAAAAACAAGAAAGATGGTATTAAGTCACTTTTCTTTAATCAAGTTATCTTAAAAAAATGACTTGCCTTTGCAGCAGGTGTGATGCTTGCTTGGAATTTGAATGGTTGCTGCCTAGTAGGAGAAGCGTTGGGAGCTGCATTCGGACTGACTGGACTCGGTGAGCCTAACATTTCATCAATGTCTTTGCATTGACCTATGAAGAGAGTCATAGTGTCGGGTGTTGGCAAACTATCTTTCTTTTGAGATTTCGGCCAGTAAGATTCTCCATTCAGTTGAGGTGCATCAGTATCACTCTAAACCATAGCATGTAAAATTAGGGTCAATATATTTACATCCATGGTATATTACGAATAATAAAGTAATCCATATGATGCTATAATAAATTCAGTATATATTAATAGATCAATTTAATAAAAAAATTACATAGGTAACCGGATACAGACAGTAAACATAGGTGTATCAAATACGTTAATATTGTGATCAATAACAATAAAAATGCATATCGAATACAAATATACTATGTTCATTTATGGTATCAGTAATATGTTTAAAACATGATCATTATCAATAACATAATATATCGTAATCATAATTTAGAGTATATTATAGAAAAGGATAATTATTGAATACGATATTGTTGTGAGTGCTGCAAAAAGTGATTGGGAGTATATATCAATACTTTTGACAATGCATCCCATACTTAAATTCGCACTTATCAATTATAGAGACAAATGTGTTCCCAACGCATGGTTCCTATTATCAATAATTATCATTTTAAATTCGATGGCGTGAGAAATATGTTTAACACACCGATGAAAGAGTTTTCAGCAACGAAACAGATTAAAACGCACACCTATCAAAGTTATATTGGTGATTGTTATTATAGAAAGCTATTTTTCACATTATCTAGAAAACGGTATGGGACCTTATCATTCCTAGCATATCATTTCAAACTTTGAAATTTAGTATAGCTGTTCCAAAATTAGTTATGCAATGTCTCTAAATAAATTTAAATAGTTATAACTTGAGAAACTTGATAAAACTATGATGCCGTAACAGAAAAATTAATTCAACGTTGAATCATAATGTCAGTACTTTAATAACGAGTTAAACTGAATCCCGTTTCCCTTCAAGATGAATCATTCTAACTTATAATCAAAAATTAATTTGCGTTCAACTTAATCGCACAATTAGTTTGTAGTTAATGCCACATGATATTATAGTTCAATGCCCTCCAAAAATTTTGACATGTAAGAAAAATTCAGGACATTACTATTTTTAATTAAATCAACAATAACTGCAAAGATATATATTTTTTTAAAAAAATCTAAACTTTTTACGTTACAAAAATATTTATCAATCAAGTACCAGCATCATATTTTTTCTTACCATCAAATTATACCAGCTGATTGTAAACAGTTAAATTGGTTAGACGTATTAGGAAATATGCATATGAAATATACAAAATTGAAATGGATGGATCTAACGTTGTAACTGATACGGAAGTTATCCAATTCATTATTTTACATCTATTACTTATCATGCTGTGGACATGGTAGGGGATCGATCATGGAAATTACTTAATTTGGTGAAATACCTTTTTAGTGTCGATATCTGTCGAAGATTTTCTGTCGCTTTCGCTTGTTTTCGCTTTTTCATCGCTGCTCGATTCCTCTTCGCTTTCTTCCGATTCAGATTTGTCTTTCGTTGCTGTTTCTTGTACTGGCTTAATAACCTGAGTCGGACATCGTTTGAGCTACCAAAAAAGTTTAAGCATTATTGCTTAATTCAAATGAATAACTTTTTTAAAATTAAAAACAGAGTATGATTTAATTGCTCTTTCCAAAAGTATTAACGTAATTGTAGATAAAATTTTTGTAATGGTAAATGAAGTGATGCGTATTAAAGTTATTATTTGATTCGTATATAAATTAACAATTTTCAAAAAATTAAAAACGGTTAATTGATTCACTTTCTTTATATTTCTCAAAAATGGTTAGAGAATCAGTTTATAAATTTTGAAGTGCTTAGATCATGCGAGTTCTCATACTCATCAATGAAGTTCAAAGCTTTTAGAGGCTTGAGGGACCGACAATAAATTACAAACGGAAAATAGAGTTTTTGAACATTCTATGCCAAAAAATGTAGAAATAAATCTGTAACTTGTAACAATTGTTTTGATTATTACATTTGAAAAATTGTGTAAATCTAGCTTATATATTTACGGAAATATGGATATTTTTACAAAAAAATTTATTTTTTCGTCTCACGTTTTTGTTCTGTTATAACTTTAAAAATATGCATTAAAATTAAAAAAAAAATTTCAACAATTTAAAGTTGATTACAAAATTATTGCTTTAAAATTTGAGAAAAATTCGTTATAAACAGCGCAAGATATGAGTAAAATAGTTCTTTTACACTGCGCATGCGCAAAAGAATTTTGAAAAAAAAATTCTTAATTTTGTTAGAAATCATATTTGGCAACTAATAAGTAAAGTCCGATTATATCTTAAAAATTTAAAAAGTTTCAAGCAATTTTCTAATTAGTTTTCTTACTTTTTAAGAGAAAGCGCAGAATAATAAAGGGTTTTCCATAAATTTCATTTTGTGCAATCAAACTAGATTTATTTACAAATGATAATACCCTTCTGATGCTGGTCCGGACAATAAAGCATGATGGTGTTAGGAAATAAAACAAGCGAAGGAAAATATTCTTCTATGGGGGATGATTCCCAACAATGCCGGTGTCATTTTTAATTAATCTTGTTTAGTAGTGCAGAAATTTGTGGAAAACCCTTCTCATTTTAAGCTTTCCCTGAAAAAGTAAGAGGAAATAAAAGTGTTGTAAATATTAACAAAATAAAGGTGACAGCTATTTTAAATTAGTATTTAATATGAACTTGGAAATAAAAAAGAAAAGAACGATTAGAAAAAAAATAAACTCAAAATATACAAGAAATAGAAGTTACCAGATTACGAAAGTGCAACTCTACAAGATAAACAAATATAACGTGAGGCTCGCTGATAGCATGCTCGATTTATAACAGCTTCCTTTGAGCATGAAAACAGCCAGTAGTCAATATTGTCACTCAAAGAACTGCTCTCACACCAAGTAACGTCTTTTGATCATGAAACTGAGGTGCTGGAAGTGCCTTCGTCAGAATGTCTGCTCGTTGCTCATCACTTCTGACGTAACCTAATTCAAAATGTCCTTTCGAAAATTCATCTTGGACAAACTTGTATCTTTGAACGATGTGCTTAGTGCGAGCGTGAAGCATCGGATTTTTGATGTACTTGATGGTACTTTGATTATCAATCTGGAGGATTGGTAATAAGATGTCGTTGGCTATCTCAGCAAACAGGCGCTTAAACCATATCAGGTCTTTTGTCGCATCATCTGCTGCCATGAACTCTGCTTCTGTTGTTGAATTAGATATAGCCTCCTTCAATTTACTTCTCCAAGTAATTGCACCTCCACCGTAGAAAGATATCCCACCTGTGCGAGATCTCCAAGTTTCCGCACAACTGTTGTTATCTGCATCATTAAATAATATAAGGCTTCTATCATCTGTATTGCTATATATGATGCCATGTGCAACGGTAGTACGAAGGTACCTGAATGTAGTCTGCACAATTTCCCATTCAGTTTCTGTGGGATTGTCTAATTTACGAGACACTAAACTTACTGCATAAGCAATGTCAGGTCGGTTTCCCATCGCTAAATAAAGCAAGCTACCAACTGCTGATCTATATGGAATGTGATTGCTAAGAGGATTTGCCTCCTTGATCTTTATCATCCCATCAGCATTCGGAAGTTCATATTCAACCTTCAGATTTAAACATTCAGATTCTAACATCTTTTTACTGAATGCTTCTTGGTGCAAAAAGATTGAGCCGTCCTTCAACTGTTCAACTTGTAAACCAAGGAGACAATTTAAGGTTGTCACTCTAAGGGCGCTTTTTCATTACACGACACGATAACGACAAAACGGATCCGATTGTCGGCGAACGACAGAGGGTCAAGTACTAGTAAAATACATGGTCAGCAACGGAGCGCTTTTTCACTCACCGATACGATAACGATTATGTCGTATCCGACAAGGCGATATCCTTTGTCGGAATCGAATATCGGTTAGGCAAGCAAATTTCTCCTCAAATCGTGGCGATTTTATTAGTTGTTGTGTATCTTTCCTGTTTTATCTCCTCTTTTGATATCATTATTTTATTCTTTTAATCAATTTTAATCTTTTATTAGATCATGTCAAATGTAAAATTTGAAAATAAAAGTTTTATATAATTTATTCTCATGTCTGGTTATAAATTTTTAAATTCATGAAGTTGCATTTTTTACATAATAGTGAGGTTGAAAGACTTAAACAATCATGAAAGTTTCATTGAAAATTTTTATAAATTCATTATATGCTTTAATGAAGAGATGGTATTTTGTATAATAGTAATGGTTTGATAAGAAGGCAAATAAAGACCATTATGTATTTCAAACAGAACTCGATCTAACTACTGGTTTCTGCTTGATTGAATAATAAAAAGTCTGCTCCCTGATTCAAGTGAAACATTTTTTTAAAACATGGTAGAGCGGCTTCATAAGATAAATTTGATCAAACTCATTTAAACAATCATCTAAAAGGATTATTCTAAATGAAACTAATATTTTAATTCGATTTTTAAAAAAAACGTTAATACTTTAAAACATTTACAGAATTTAAGTAATGTTAAGTGATTACAGACGTAAGTTGGCGAACAGACGCCAACTCAAAAGCCATATAAAAATTATTCCTCATTAACATCATTCTTGTTCTTGGTTTCTCTCATTCGGACGTAATTAAAAAATTTATTTGGGACTTTTTGTAGCTTATGGAAAAGCACATAAAAATCTTCTTCAACATATCTTGCCTCATTTATTTCGTTCGTACTTACGTTGTTGCAGAAGTTGCGCCAATAAAGGCTGTAGATTAGCGGCACTTAAAAACTGCCAAATCTGTAGCTGTGGTGGCGTTAATACGTAAGTACCATTTCGTGCACCCAAAAACGTTTCTGCACTGCTAGCTTTTCTCTTTTAAAATAAAGTAAGAAGTTTGAGACGACGATTATCATCCGGCATATTTAAAGTTTGCAGAAAAAAATCACAGCAGAACACAAGCAACTGCTCACTTGTTGGGTCTTTGTGCCAACTAAATTAAATGAATGCCAATTTACGATACTACAAATAATTTTATCAAAAAAATAACATATTTTATTTCTTAAACATTTTAGAACACAACAACATTTATTATATATCTAACTCCGTTGCCAAAGCGAATTCAAAACTAAAACTTATAATTTTTCAAAATACGTTCAAATAAATTATTTAAATTTTATGTCTCTACACACTCAAACTCAATACATTGAATGAACAAGAATTTCTACTTCTCGGACTAACGATATCGGACAAGTGAAAAAACAATTGCCTGAACGATCCGGCAACGACATTGTCGTTCACACATTTGTCGTCCGATTTTGTCGGTATCGTGTCGTGTAATGAAAAAGCGCCTTAAGGTTGAAATGTTGCTTGAGTTCGTTCATAAAGGTCAGGAATGATTCTTCGTCTTGTACAGCGACAATACCATCATCAACATAAATCGCCATCAGCATCTTGTGTCCCGAGTCTTTACGAGTGAAGAGGCAGTGGTCAGATTTGCTTTGGGTCATACCATGTTTCTTTAGCACGTCTGTAAACTTGGCATTCCAACATCGACCAGCTTGTTTAAGACCGTACAAAGGTCGGAGCATCTTGCATATACGTCCACTTCCGTCATCATATCCTTCGGGTTGATACATGTATATATCCTCAGTCAAATCACCATAAAGGAAAGCTGTCTCCACGTCAATTTGAAATAATTTTAATTTCTCCTTAGCTGCTGTTGCAATTAGAGCTCGAATAGTGTCGTAGCGACACACTGGACTAAAAGTCTCCCCGTAGTCGATATCTTTCGTCTGCGTATATCCTTTCGCGACTAATCGAGCCTTAAATCTTTCGATAGAGCCATCTGGATTAGTCTTCACTTTGTAAACCCAGCGATTTGCAAGAATCTTTCTTCCTTCAGGTGGTTCAACAAGTTTCCACGTACCGTGCTTGTTTTGCGAAGACATCTCTTCGTCCATGGCTCGTTTCCAGTTGACATGCATCGAAGACTTCATTGCTTCTGCATATGATTGGGGTTCTGTCAAGTTCAGGATGCTGCTGTAGACTTCATAGTCGTTAAATCTGGGAGGGCGGCGAATAGTTGATCGGCCACGCAATCCATGCGTCGTCATCTGGGATGGTTCGACTTCTACATTGCACAGATCCTCCTCCTCCTCCTGCATGTCAGTACCGTCGGAACTGCCCGAAATTTTAAACTGCGTACCAGTTGATGTACTGGCACTAGAAGTAGTTTCTGAAGATAGGGAAGTGGGACCTATCTGCTGCTCGTTGAACACCACATTGGCGCTCTTGATTGTGTCATTCTTTGATGGTATGAAAACACGATAGCCATCATAATCACAATATCCAACCAAATATCCCTTTACAGCCTTGTCGTCCAGATTACTTCTGTTGACATCCGGTACATGTACAAAAGCAGTTGATCCGAAAATTCGAAACTTGTCGACTTTCGGCTTGCTTCCGAACCATACTTCGAATGGAGATTTTCCTGTGATTTTACTTGCTCCAGTTCGATTAAGAATGTGGACAGCCGTCGATGCTGCTTCTGCCCATAAAAACTGTGGTAGGCCTGTATCCTTGAGCATAGTACGAACTGAGTCCATTATTGTGCGGTTTTCTCTTTCAACTGCACCATTTTGTTCTGGCGTGTACGGCATAGTGATTCTTAACTTGATGCCTTCATCATCAGTCAGTTTTGTCATCTAAGCATGTCGAACTCACGACCGCCGTCTGTAACCAATTATTTCACATTTATGCCGTCCTCATTAGCCCGAGCAAGAGACGATTTAACTTTATCTACAGTTTCATCTTTGTGTCTCAGAAATTCTACACTTCGAAACTTGGAATAATCATCTCTGATCACTAGCATGTACTTCTTTCCACCTCTTGACAAAACTGGTGATTCGAGTAAATCTGCATGTATGATTTCACCTGACTCCTTCGTTTCAAGTCGTTTTGATTTGAGAGTCCGTCGGCACTGTTTACCGTACCTGCAAGGTTCACAAAAGAGTCCATCATCGGTGAAGTCTATACCATTTCAACGTAGGTACTGTTTCACATGCTGCACTCCCTGATGCCCGAGTCTCCTGTGCCAAACTGATAGTGGCATCTTTGTCGTTGTCATCATTGTTGTATCTGGGAAAGGTGTTGTTACGTCATCGTCGACTAGGTAAGCTGAAGAAGCAGAACCTCCTTCCGGCTTGACCGGTTTTGCACGTAATTCAAAAAGTCCCCTTGATGAACATGGAGCTTCTAAAAGTATATTTTCCTGGTTTTCTTTACGAAAGAAACGACAAACCATGTCATCCGAATCTCCGAGGTTTGAGATTCCTCTTTTCATCGCCTTTGACGCTGATAGTAAATTTTTGCTGATGTCTGGTGCATATAATACATCACTGAGCTTAATAGACTTTTGAAGGGTTCCAACAGTTGCGCACATGTCAATTTCTCCGCAGCCATAAGCTGGTATTGTCTGCTTGTTACCAACTACGATTTCTACTGGCTTGTCAAAATGACGATACGTCTTGAAATATTCAACTGAATTTGTGATGTGTGCCGTAACTCCATCGTCTTTGAGCCACATACTTCGGCAACTGTCATCCTGGCAAATAAATGCGCTACAATGAGTTGATTTGGTTGATACAGATTTGACGGTTTTTAAGTGCCGCCAATCTAGACTTAAACTTTTTGCGACAAATCATAAAATAAAACACTTTATTTTAAATAAAGTAGTCAGTCGGATTTCGGTGGAAAATGAGCCGATATAGAGTTTAGCATAGATTCAAAACAATCATATCGCCATATGAACTCTGATAAATAAGATTCCAAATGAAATAACATTTCCAAAATGTACGTTTACCAAGATAAAGTTTCATGTTGTGGAAATTGGTACATTTTTGTTTTTTCGGTAAAATATTTCCCTCCTGAAAAAATAAAATTGCATCTTGTTTTGTTTTTGGCAAATCCCAAAGACGAATTTTCGTAGCACTAAAAATGGCGACAAAAAAGAATTGTTTTTTTGTTTTTGTTTCGTCAGCATTCTTTATTTTACGTTTCTTAGTTTCTAAATAATGTTTTTTTATTGAAACTTGAAATTTTTCGATAAAAATTATTGTCAAAAACCTGTTTTTACAAAATTAAATTTCATAAAATTATGTTTATGTATACTTTCTGTTCATTTTAATTTTCGAAGTAATATGATTCTTAAAACTATAGAATGTGAAGTTTAAATGGGCCTTTCATGTTATATCATTAAATTTAGTAAAACTATTTCTCGGGCATTAGGTTTTAACTCTTATAAGAATATGCATATTTTTTTCTGTTAATGTACAAATATTTTTCCGATGTGTTTTGGATATTCCTTCTCTAATAAAAAGAGATAACATTTTGTTTTTGTTTGCATGAGAAAGAATACCAAATAGTTTTCTTTTTTAAATTTAATTAGCCACAATAAAGAAGGAACGTTGCAATGCTACGTGCTACATTAAAGACGTCTCTAGAATAACTGAATCACAATTCATATGGAAATCGCAGGTATCCGTCTCATACAACAACGCCCCCTATAGTTCGTTGCGATCGCGAATTCAAATTGCACGCTTTTATTAATTATTTATATTTAGTATGCAATTTTAGGTTAGCACAATTAAATATAGTTTTTGAAGGTTTCATTGCTGACAGTTGTCATTTGAAAACTATTAGTAGATTGTTTATTATTACAAAATTTTTGAATTCGCATTCATTTTATTTCTTTCATTTAAAAAATAGATTTTTGTTTTAGATTTTATCATTATTATATTTCTTATTTAATTTATTTCATTTTCATTGCTTTTTTATTATTTAAAATAAATATGTGAATTTTCGATTTAGCAAATTTGCGACCACTGTCAACTTTTACATTTCTTTTTGTTTGAAAGAGAATATTTGCAAACATATGCCGCCTAAACGAATCGCTCTTAGTCGATCAACATCTCAAGCAAGCAAAAAGAGAACTACCCGCGTTTTAAAAACATCGGAGCAACGGGAAAAGAGATTTAAGACTAATCGAGAGCACAGTTCTTTAGCCCGTTCCTTAGAAACGCCTGAGCAACAGGAAAGAAGACTGTTAACGAATAAACTACGCACTACTCAAGCCCGTTCGTTGGAAACATCAGAGCAACGGGAAGCAAGAATAAAATCCGATCGAGAACGCTCTACTCAAGCCCGTTCGTCGGAAATATCAGAGCAACGGGATGCAAGAATGAAAATCAATCAAGAACGCACTTCGCTATTCAGACGCTGCCAATACTTTTGAATCTCAGTGCATTTCACTATGATCTGACAACCAACTATATTCTTTCACCCAAGCGTCATCATCGGAAAAATGGATCAATTATGTATGTTTTGTAGTGCTGTCAAATTTAAGAATGAAACAGCTGGAATTTGCTGTTCTGGAGGCAAAGTGAAACTACCAGATTTAACGTCGCCAGCCGAGCCATTATTAATGTTGTTATCGGCTCAATCAAATCAATAGAAACTTTTTTTGGCGAACATATGTCGGTACATTCGTGTTTCCAAATGACTTCATTCGGTGCTACAAGTATCGGTGCGCATATGGGCAGCCAGAGTTATTTTTTACATTCACATGCAATCTTGCTTGAGCTAAATTTAAAGAGCTTTTCTAACCTAGGCAAACATCATCGGATCTTCATGACGCATTACCGCACGTGAGTTAAAACAAATATTAAGCTCTATACTTGGGGTTTTATTGCGAAGCGTCATGTTTTTGGAGAGACACGGTGTTTGATGTATTCTATTGAATGCAAAAAAAAAGAGAATTGCCACATGATTTGGCTTACTGAGAAAATCACACCATGACAAATTGATCAGGACATATCAGCAGAAATACGTGATGTCGCCATTGATCAAGACTTTTTGCAGAACATCATCCAAAATATGTTCCATGGTCCGTGTGCATCACCATACATGTCTGTTTGAAAATGCACTAACGATATCCTAGAGAATTAACTGTTGAGACTATAAAATTCTCATTTCAAATCATCCTCGCAAATCTCATTTATACACTTCAATACAAAATTAAAACTCAAACTGAAAGCGTTGCAACGCACGCAGGGTACAGCTAGTTAATTATAACAACAAATAGTAAGTATCAACAGTACAAAAGTTAGAAGTTGGGGTGGGGGGGCATTTTTAACATTCTGGAACTGTCAGAAAAGTTATTGTTTTATTTGATATAGCCGTACCTTATCATTTTCTTCTTCACTTTCTTCCTCACTTGATTCTTCGCTGGATTCTTCTTCGCTACTCTCCTCTTTGTCGGGCTCTTTCACTTGAATAACGGTTGCAGATCTCTGTAGATTTTTGTCAATTTCTTTATCTTTTTCCTCGTCCTCCTCCTCTTCTTCTTCCTCCTCCTCCTCCTCCTCCTCTTCTTCGCTGGATGATGAGGAGGATTCTGATTTCAACTTCTGCACAGGCTCTGGAGATTTATCAGTCTCGGATGGGTCGTTAATTGGAACAACAGGAGTCAAAAGATCTCTCTCATCTGTTGAAGAAAGGAGACGGACATTATTCGAGTTGAGACACAGTTTTTTTCTTATTTCGTTCCTTAGATCCTTTTTTTTTTATTTATCTACTAAAAGGGAATGTCTACAATTTACAAATTTTATACGATAATTTTAGATTATTTTTTGTTAAAAGGGACCGTCTATAAATTGCAAATTTTTCACGACAATTTTAGATTTTTTGCTAAAAGGGATTATATCTAAATTGCCTTTTTACAATAAATTTAGACTGTCAAAAGAGACTGTCAAAAAATTAAATTTTTTACAGATTATTTTAGAATATTTTTAGCTAAAAGGAACAGCCTATAAATTACAAATTTTGTAAGGTAGTTTCAGATTCACCCCTCTCACTGCTTTGAGTGTGATCATTCCCTTGTTTCTATATGTACTTTTAAATTAGTTTATTTAAAAGTTATATTTTTAAACTTTTTATAAAAATTTTGCACTTTTTTAAAATTTTACTTATTTATGTACCATGCAAATATGGTATACAAAAATGCTTAGAAATTGTCCAAAAGTTATCTTTTTAAACCAAAACTTTTAAAAATTTCATGTGTTTAAAATTTGATTTAATTGAAAAACTTTGATTGAACATTACAATTTTTTGATTTATTTTGAATAAAAATGTTTAGATTTTCATTTGTGGTCGGGAGTTTTCGAAATGTTTATAAAATTTCTGAAATTCTGAAATTTGTAAATTTTTTAAATGTTTTTTTTTTGACAAATTTAAAATAATGCTTAAAATGATCCACGAATTTCCTGAAGTCAAATTAAATAGAAACATCTAAAATACATGCATCCAAATTTCCCAAAATTACTTATTTTTATTAATTTGAGACATAAATTCCAATATTCCTTATATCAAGTTCTTTTTAAAATTGCCAGAAATATGAAAAATGCTTATGGGGAAATTAGCCTTCTAAATTTCATTATCATTTTAAGTTCAATATCTAAAGCAAATCACGCTTTATTTCATGTTATAACTGATATTAAGCTATTTTGAGGATAATTCAGTAAATTTTTATTATTTTTTATAAAAAAGAGGCCGTTTAAATATTATAAAAGCCCCTAAGGGGGGGATGGGATTTGAGATTTGCTTATTTCTCCAGACAAGACTGAAGGAGTGATCTGAGCAACGCTCATGTAAAACACTAAAATTTCATCATTTCCCAAAAACATTTCGACTGTTAAAAAAATTTAACAAGAAATTTAAAGAAGAAAAAGAACATTTTGAAATAAAAGTTAATTTTTATAGTTTGTTCTCTTAGATAAAAACCTAAAACAGGGATCATTTTCTAACAGAGCATCTGAAAATTACCTACCTAGCCTAAGTGTTCACATCAGAATTAAAATTTCAAAAGATTCGTTCTAAATATACTTACTTAAATTTATTAAAATGATTCATTAGTCGCAAACAAGATAAAGTACAGTTTTTCATATTATTATTACTTTTAAATTTTTGCAGTTTTGGAGGGGAAAACAAAACTTTCTTCAAGAAGTTTTGGAGGTCAAAAGTGCAAAAGGAGAAGATTTCAAAAGAACATTCAATTCTTTTAAATAATTTAAAACAAAAATTTTTGTTTTTCTTATATAAAGTTACGCCTTTTATTTAAATTTAATCCTAAAATAAGACTTCTACAGTTAAAGTAAACGTCAATGTTAAAACAAGGAGAGTTACAACTTTCCTATGTATGTAAGAAACGGGAGTTAATTTGTGATTTTCTTAATAGCGTTGATAAGGGGAGAGGTCAGAAATTTTCGAAAATATATTTTTAATACGCTGCAATATTTAAGATTTTTTTTTATCCCCCTGTTATGGAAAATGTAAGGAACTACTTTTGGTCATAGGAAATGATATGGATGAATTAAAAAGTAACAAATAATTATTTTATACAATTATTTATGTAGAATTAAACATGTCTTATTTCAGACCAATTTTTAATGACCAACTTTAGCGCATCGAATCTCAGAAATCACTCAATGAGTTTTTTAAATAATTTGTTTTTCCCATTATGTTATGGAGTACATTTTATGCGAGGATCTTCTGAAACTTTATAATAATTATAATAATTTACTTTTATAATAATTATAATAATTAAAAATCTAAGAAATAAATTAGAATAACTTTAAAAATTGGAAATAAAATAGCATTATTATTAGAAGTTATAAAATTATATTTAAGCAAGAGACTATGCTTAGAAAAATTTTGGCTGGCCTGAAATGCAGTTTTTGTGTATAAATTAAACAGATTCGCACGCTATTCACTATCTAGGTGGCAATAAATATAACTGAGCAGTAGTGACGCACGTAATAGGCAACGCTCCACCACAAAGTGCCCCAACAGATTTTCCTGAGCTATGGCGATAAAGTCAATGACTAATAGCATTTAGAAATGTGAATAAAGCTTGGCAGAAAAGCTAATAAGGAAGATTTAGTCGAATGTTCCTTTGTGAACTTTCTAAAGAGATTATCTACTTTCACGACAATAGATCTCACATTACTAAAAAAAAAAAAAAAAAACACAAAAATTCAAATAGAAAGTCCCAAACCTCTCACTCTATTGCCTAGATTTGTCTTCTTATGGATTCCACTTCTTCGATGCCCTTAAAAAGCAGCTCGGGAACATTGATTTTAAACGGATCATGAATTCAAGGTATGCGTGCGCAAAGGGCACAAACAGCAGCCAATGGCTTTTTAACGAACATAGCGAGATGCAACTAGATTCAGAATGGAACAAATATTTAAATGATTGAGACAATGCGTTTAAATTTCTTTAAATAAATTGGTACTGACGATAGCTCAGTTTGTTAGTCTTTACTTTAAATAAAGTACTACACAAGAATCCCAAACTCTGAAGATTATTTAATTCCTGAAAGCCAGAATATTTGCTCCTCTTTGCGACTGCAGAACGCACACTTACTTTGAGCATTTTTTTATTCATAGATGGAGCTTCAAACGTCAACATACGTAATAGCCTCTGATTTGTTATTTAATGACGATACCTAATTTATCGTATTGCTGTGATATTCTAAGCTTATTCTGTATTTCTCTATATTACAAGATGATTGTTTTACCTTCCTCTGAGCTGCTGGACTCTTCAGAGCTACTACTTTTTTTCTTCTGGGAGGATTTTGGTTTCAAAAAATCCGCAATGTTCACAGAAACGGCAACATTTCTACCAGAATCCACTCTTTCTAGAGGGGGTGGGGTCTTGGGACAGGGGAACGAAAGGTGTACAACCTCTCCGGGAGAAGTCAAGTCTGAAGACTCACTACTGGGTACTTTCATGAGTTTCTGTACTGGTTCCTCGTCTTCCTTGTCCTCACTCTCTCCATTTTCTATCGGTGGGTGAACGATCAATGAGGGGGCTTCTTCTTTGGTGCTCAGTTGATCATCTGTATTCTCCTTTGAGCTGCGAGTGCTTTTCCATCTTTGCCTAGTGCGGTTCCTATAGAGTAAAAGAATCTTTTGAAAGAATTTAAAGTGGGACACAGGTGTTGCTAAAAGAGGTTAAACAGCATTGCATTTTGAATCATAATGATGTGCAAAGTTTCTGCAACTTTGTGCAAGGGGGAAGAATATTCCCTATGCAAGTTGCACTTGATTGCACTATGCATGAATGGGAACTAAACTTCTTATTAGAGTTGAAATGAATGAATGCGAATTTACGGTGAAAAATACCTACATTATCATTCAAACTTATAATCCACCTTTCTCATAGTGTGTGAAATTTTAAAGCATTGTAAAGTGCCCAGTTGAGCAACATTATTGCACTTTTTAAACCGAATAACATAACACTGTAGTTCAAATTAAACAAAAATCTGGCTCAAATTATTTCACGATACTGATTTAATAATTTACTTATAAGTGGACTGTCAGAAAATAACAGTTATATTTCGAACCATTTTGTTGCAATGTGAAATAGATGGTCTGCCCCTTTATAAAGATTTTAAGTCAAATTCTATAATTGTTTGATCAAATGTAAGAAGAAGAACAGTCTTTTAGGTATCACCAGAATGTATCAGTCTTAACTACAACGATTGATTATTTCAAAGAAATTTTTTTAAACTTACATATAATGTAGCATTTTCTTATTTACTTACCTGAAAAATATTTTGGAAATCAAGTTGAGATTAATTATTTGAGTATTTTGCTTGTAGTTTAGCAAATTAATGGACCGGATTCCAATTCCGGATATGAAGAATAGAGCATATAAATTTGAAATATGATTTACAGTTTTATATCAAAATGAGTTACATGTTGTCGTGCTTCTTTATGCATAACTTCAATTTATAAAATTTATTTCCCTCAGTTAATATTATTTGTAATAGTATTTCATTTAATGCCAATGATGAGGAATTTGAGTTTCTGGAGCCGTGGTGGCTTATGGAATAGAGCATTTTCCTTCCTGTGAGGTGAACCGAGCTCGAATCCCAGCGATGGCTGGTTGATACGAATTCCGCACCAGCTCACACCAACCACAGTGATAGACGGATCATGGGTTACAGTCCCCTTGTCGGCAGACTAACCTTGAGAGAATTTCGTGGTTTTCATCTCCAAATAACGCATGTGGGGGTTAGTTCCATCAAAAAGTTCTCCTCGAAGGCAAATTTCTTTCATTACTTGATCAAGGACTTCCCTTGTCTTATGCATTGGGTTCAAAATTACAAGGCTGTGAAGTTGAACATTAGTATATATATATATATATATATATATATATATATATATATATATATATATATATATATATATATATATATATATATATATACATGTATATATATGTATGTATATATATATATATATATATATATATATATATATATATATATATATATATATATATATATATATATATATATATATATATATATATATATATATATATATATATATATATATATATATATATATATATATATATATATATATATATATCGCATAATCCTTATAATGATGATATTATGATATCTGATATGATTAATATGATGATATCAGAGTTTTTACCTATTTGTGTCATCTTCAGAACTAGATGATGTGGATGTAGATGATGATGAAGAAACTTGTTTTAAGTCTGTTCCTTCTTCTCTTAATCTTCTCTGAACTCTTGCATGCGATGGGCTCTTTTTCACGGAGTTCTCCACTTTAGAGCGAGAACCACATTTAGACAAAATACCTGAAAATGGAGAAAGCTTGCTGAGGTGAGTTGCAATAAACGAATATGAATGTAGTTATTATAAAATGATTTTAGGTTTGATAGAAGTGCGTTAAAAAGCTGTTAACAAGTCATCTTCATCCATCGAAATTCGTCCAATTTAAAGACTCGGTTGAATAGCAATATTGAATATGTTACCGCTAAAGTTCGAAACCTGATAATATGTACATTAACAAACTAATCTGCAGATTAATTCCCTCACGGGTTAAACATTAAACCATAGTATTATTAAAAAACAATTCCCACAACAACTCAATGTGAGTCGGGTTGTCATGGAGGTTAAGGCTACACAATTTTTCTGACCTACGACATGATGTCGGTCATAGTATTTAATACTTCCCATTTAAGCTCCTTTCTAAACTAAAACTGCTGAATAAAGCAAATCGACGTGAATGAAGCACACAAAAAATTCATAAAACATATTCACATTGTTTTGCCTCATTCGTATGTAACATAAAATTTATTCTATCTTCGTTTGGAAAAAGCTAGGTAACCTTCAAGGTGCCATCTGGGATAGAAATTCAATTTTTCACGATGAGAAATGAGTGCCTTGTATGACGACCTCAGATCTAAAATGAACTGGAGTCTTGTGAGTTAAAAGAGCTAGGATGTGGTATTGCTGTTTTGTTAGTGACATAGAATGTTGCTACATCTAGTTTGATTCCTTTTCAATGTTTTAGATTTTATTTATCGACTTAGAATGTGGTTTGGCATACGAAAGATTGTGAACTAAAATAAAATAAAATATTGAATTAATTATTGATTTTCTTCCGTAGGCTTTAATTATTTGCATAAAAGTCGTTTCAGCTTTAACATTCTGTTCTTATGGATCTTATAATATCGATACTTTGAACTATATTTCAGATCAAAATTTAGTGCAACCTGAATAAGATGTTAATCTGAACCAAGTTTCAGTTCAAGGTAAAGTGCTATCGTGACTTCCATAATATAGTTACCTAGAGCTATAATTCAGATCAAAATGTAGTGAAGCCTGAATAAGATTTTAATTTGATTCATGTTTGCGTTCAGGGTAGCGTGCCATCGTGAATCCTAAAGTATTGTTACCTGGAGTTAGAATTCCGATCTAAATTTAGTGAAACTTGAATAAGATGATAACCTGAACCATTCCGTGCTATCGTTACTCCGATAGTACCGTTATCGTGACCTATAATTTAGAGCAGCATTTAGTGCAATCTTAATAAGATGTTAAGAACCCAGTTGAATCACAGTATCGAGGTTTAAGAAGAACGATAATATAATGTAACTTGGCACCACATTAAAGTTGAAGCAAATTTAAGCGATATTATGTTTTAGCACTATGTAACATTTAAAAAACTTGGGAATTTTATTTTTAGAAAGAAGTGATAATAAAGTGGTTAACCTTGACTTTATTATTACTTCTCCTTTTACTACACCGGATGTAATAAATTTTAATTTATGTTTATTAATCATATTCCATGAAATGAGTCATAAAAAATTGTTTTCAATTTATGTTTTCTTATCATCTTCATTGACCTCAAATTGCAATAACTAAATATAAGTATATTTTTCAAAGTTTATTCTTATTAATTTTTCTTTTGTATTATGAAACCAATGGTTAATTTATGTCTTAAATTACAGTTTGTTGATTCCATCTCAAAATAAATGAGAAGAAACATTGACATACCACTTCTGGAGGGAGATTTCTTGAGTACTTTTCTTTTTCGAACCTCTTGATCTGGATCGGGCAGGTGGTTCTCATCCTCTGTCGAACTGGGAGTTGCAGAGGAGGATTGTTGTTCCACACCCCCATGTCGACGTCTGTGACGTCTCATTTCTTCCTGACGACGGCCGTACTCATCCCTTAAACTTTCATCCACATTCATGTTAAGAACAGATTTACGGAAATCCTATAAATAATCATATTTTAAATGAATTTTTTTTCTTTTTTTTCGTTTTTAATCCTTTGACACAAATGGGACATCGGTGTCACTTTCATATATATTTTTTTCTGACGCTCTAATTACAAGCAAAAATATATTTTGATATTTTTAATTATAAAAACAGTTTAATAGTTACCAAAAAAAACTGTATGATAATCGGAAATGTATTTGTACTAAAGTATAGAATCTCAAAAAAGTAGTTTGTATTTTTTTTTCATTCATTTTAAAAATTTATCAATAATTGATTTTGTAAATTAACGAAATTTCAATGATGAATAACTATTTCTCTAAGATCTTAATAAGTGAAAATGAGCGCAAATTTGAAAAATTATGTTTTGGAAGATTTTACCTTTGATGCAGAAAAAGACGCCCCTGTTTCATGCTGTATTTTATAGCCATCAATCATTGAAATGCTAAATATAATATATTTTGCTTACTTTGATCTAAATTAATATAAGATATTAAAACAAAACATGAAAAATTATGCTTCATAAAAATTCTGCGTCAAAGGATGAAGGATCCCCTTTAAATGGAAAAGAGGCTTCTTCATACGGAGAATTACATGAACACAATTTCTTTAATTATTCAGTAATTAATTAATTTTTGAATTTTTTTTCTTATTCATTTCATTCTTTGAGATATGTTTTATTGAGCTTGGTTTCCAGATTTTGAACTTTAAGGTTTAAGTATTTTTAATACTCAAATATTTAAAAAAAATCAAAATAAAAAAAATAAAAAATATTTACAACCTTGAAAATTAAAATTTGGAAACTAGGTACAATAAAATATAAATAAAATAAATACAATAAAATATGAAGAAATGAATAAAATGAAACAAATATTCAAGCTTATTTATTAGTTACTGAATAGAAAAGGAATAGTTCATGTAATAGTCTAACATGGACGATAAAAACTCCCCCCCCCCTCTCCCCACATCTCGGTTAAATGTGTTCCAATTATTTCTCGGTATTTTCTTAATAATAAGGTACTTTTGGTTTATTTTTAAAAAAGAATTTAACATAAAAATCTTAGAAAATATAGTATTAATTTATACGAAAATGTTTAAGAAATTATATGAGACTGTTTATTTCACGGTATATAAATAATATTTAACATAAAAATTACATTATAAGGAAAAATGAAACCAGTTGGAGATTTCTGAATAAATTTGGTACTACTTTTTTAGAAATTCAGTCTGAAATGCAATTATAAAGAAGAAAGGAAATTGTAACTAGTTTCATGAAAGCATATAACATGCTAATACCAGTCTGAAAAATAAGTATAATTTTGTATGAGCGTACCGAAAGTTGTAAATAAATGCTGATACATAGTATTATTTTTAAATATTCGAAAAGGTAAATGCTTACATTTTTATATAAAGTTTCTTTTATCAAGTAACTTATGTACTTTTTACAACTATAATATCGAAAATATTTAAATATATTTACACTTGAAAATAACACAATTTCTTACAGTTAAAAAATGACCACTAGAACGTTTTTCTTCCTTTAAATTGCGCTGTTTAAGCAATGGATAATTTTTTAATCCAATTGTTTCTAGTTACCATACATAAATGTCGAATGATGATTAAAGTAACTCACTTTCAAAAATTAAGTATTTTTACCGCAAATTTAGTGAAAAAAGCATTTTCCTGATGTCAAGGGAGTCTAACTCACAAAAATCTTTAGAGGCATGAGTTCTTTTTATCACTTGAATTTATAATATATAATAATTTTTTATTCAAATGGTGAAAGAATTATGCAGTTCAATTTAAGCACAAAACAAAACTCAGTTTATTTTTTCCTTCATACTTAACGATAAAAAAATACTGCAACTTTAACGGCTGTCTTCTCCACTCAGATTTTTGACATATTTAAACTTAACATCGCAAATCCAATTAAAGTTAGCTACATGCAATTTGGAATATATTTATTTTAGTTTACTTAAATTTGTGAACAGGAAATTCATAAAACTCCTTTTAGATATATATTTTTTTAATAATTTTTTAAGAAGTAAAACTATGACATTTTAGTTCAGAAATTTTTTTAATTTTTGCACACTCTTAGCAAAACGTTTGAAAATCCAAGTAAAGTATTCATATTTGATTTTGAAAAAGATCGTTTATATTGAATAGAACTGAATTATATAGTTTCAGAATTATAAAAGAATTAGAAAAATCAATTTATAAATTTTTTTTTTCAAAAATTATTCATAGAAAATTCGCAAGCCTATTTTTCATATACTTTTTAGTGTAGCAGTATAAAAATTTTTAAAACAATATTTGCACTTTTAGAAACTATTGTGTTGGGGGAACTCGAGTCTCCCGAAGAATGCAATCTTATATGGTTTGCAAACCCTGCTCGCTTAAGTTATATCCACTTAAAATGTGCTCTAGCGTAAACACTTAATAATTTATATCAATTACTAAAATCTTTAAACAAATTTCACTTCAAAAAATTTAAATTTTCAGTGGGTAAAAAATTATTAAAATGAGAATGATTAAGTTTAAATAAATGACATAATAAAGCTTGCAGAAACAAAACAATAATTATGATCTAAAAATAATTGCTTCTAAAGACTCACAACTTTGTTAAAAACACTGTTATAAATTTTAAAACTTTGAGCTGTCCCTGTTAAGCTATAAGTGTTATTATTATTTTTGTTATCAATAAAATTATTATATTTAACCCACTTAAATATAATTAAAACATAATATAGAACATAAATTAAAACATAATATAAGACATAAATTAAAACATAATATAGAATATAAATTAAAACGTAATATAGAATATAAATTAAATCATAATATAGAAGTTGATGCGAATTAATCTTTTTTAACCTTCAATTCTTTTAAACTTATATCTCAGTTTGTTCCAGCTGTAACGCGAGACATTTCATTCTGAAATTTGTAAATATGTACGTTCACGCATTTCATGTTTAAGATGGCAATTTAGACGCATTGCATTTCAATTTTTTATATGTATATACATATATAAGTGAAAAATGTAGAGAAAAAAATGGGAAAAAAATTACCAAAGATTTATAAAAAGAGAAGAGGAAAAATAATTTAAAATAATAATTTGTAAAAAAAATTTTTATTGAAAAATAAAACTTTATTATTAATATAAATAAAAAGCCGAAAACAAAATTATTTTTCTTAATTTTCTTCGTTATATATATATATATATATATATATATATATATATATATATATATATATATATATATATATATATATATATATATATATATATATATATATATATATATATATATATATATATATATATATATATATATATATATATATATATATATGTATATAACGAAGAAAATTAAGAAAAATAATATAGAATACACACATTGTTGCAAAAAATGTGTCACTAGATTTTTTTTATCATTAAATAATAAGACAAGAGTCTTAGTTATCATGTAATAATCTTTAAATAATAAGATTGTATATAATAATCTTAAATTATACCTTCAATTTATGTAGAAAACATATGATTACTCTTAAATAATAGGATAATGTATAATAATATGCAAGTATTTTCAGTTTATATAGTTATAACATTATAATCGTTTAATAATAAGATAGTTTAGAATAATCTTTGATTTTTTAAGCATAGTGGATTAAAATAATAATGCATAATGGATTAAGAAAAAATGTATTATCTTTTAATTTTTTTTAAAAATAGTAGATTTTTCAAATTTTATATGTATTTCTGCATAGGTTTTTCTTGTTATCCATTAATTTTTTTAAAATAATAAATTTTTCAGAATTTTAAATACATTTCTGTATTTTTTTGTTGCCAGTTTTGTAATTTCTTTTTATTTGCAACATCTTACTTTATTAGGCTCTTCATTTTGCGTTCTGGCATTGGGAGATGCGTCTCTTGAAAACCCACCAGCAGACGCAGGTTCATCCACGGATAACTGTTGTTTAATAACAGGTATTTTGGAAGAGTCTGGAGTCTTAGGAGATGTTTCGTTACTTCCATAACTTCTTGTTGTAGAGGTATAAGATCTGGGGCTGGGATAATATTTGTTAAGATAAAGACTAGTAGGACGTGAAGATATGAAACGTTCTCTCTTTGCGGGAATGTCTTCCGGGACCACTTGGCATGATGTCTCGGTAGTATCTCGTGGCTTGTTTAGCTAAAAGCAAAAATAGATACAAAACAACATCAGAAAAATAAACAAAAGAAGGCAACATCCTTTCGCAAACAACATTAGAAACATCATATTTGTATAGAGTCAATCAAGCGCGTGCAGGGTAGTAGTATTTTTCATAAAGTATCTGAAGTACAAGTATAAAAATACGTACTTAACTAACACCTTGTTATTCTTGAAAATTAGTACTTTCATTAATAACTCATTACTTTTAAAAATTAATTTTTTTCGTTATTATTTTAAATAAAAAAGTAGCGTTACTTTTTTATGAAAGTAATGAAAGAAATTTTTAATAATAAAAGAAATATATTATCAAATTTTTTTTACTTCATCTTTTAGCTATTTTAGGCACCAAGTAAATAGACGGGCAATACGTATCATTCTTCACAGGAAACTTATACTTGAATCTCATTACTTTTCAAAATTAGGATATTTACTTGATCTTTCGTTATTAGCACTGATAATCTTTTGAGAAAATATTGAAAATAAATCTCGACTTCTGTCATATTCTAAAGCTTTATTGCAATCCATTTCAATAGAAAAAATTTCATACATTTGTCAGCAAATTTTACTTAATTTTTTTCTTCACTCAAGTTCTACCTTTCATATAAGTACTCTTTAAACCAACATTTTACTGCTTCTCTCTCCTTCTCGCTTTTAACGATTGTATTATAATAATTGCATGGTTTTGTTTACATAAAAATTTACATAACACAGGAAGGCGGATTGTATTTTGAATATTTTTTCATTTAGAATAGGATTTCTTGAACTTTTGGATGTTTGTACCCCATAAGCATAGCTCAAATCCGACAAACGCGTGAGGGAGATAGTCAGTTTCCTTATTTGTACTATTGCAATTTTAGGGCTTCAATTTTTAATTTTAAAACATAGAACCCTGTGAAAATTTTAATTAAATAACAAACTTAAAAGTATAATACAATAATATAAATGCGTCGAAGCGTTTTTGTTTTTTCTTTGTCTGTTTTGTTTTATCTTTATTTTCGGAAACATTGTGCAAAAATGTAGGACTCAAAAGACTTTAAATATGTTTCATGAAGGCAATCAAAATCAACTTTGTAAGTAAATAATGAATTATTGATTAAATCTAAAGATGATAGCAAATTTCAAAAATATATTTAAAAAACTGTGTAAAAAAGCATGGGTTGTCTGAATCACTTTAACTCTTCTACGGAACCCTAGGATCTCCCGGAACATTATTTGGAAGCCGCTGAACTTGGGAATACATTCCATTGTCCGACAGGAGCAACATAGTATCAAATCGTACAGCAGAAATATCGGCAAAACAATGCAATATTCGGCAATATTTTGAAATCGTGACTTCTTCTGGAATGCACTCGTAATTTCACGTGTACATTTTAATCGTTACTTTTCAATATTTATATTTTTACTCAAAAGTCATTATATTAATTTTAGATAATCATATTAAGTGCTAAATCAAAAATAGACATTTGTCTTTTGACTCTGTTTTTTTTAACTATTATAATATTTTGCTTTTTCAAAAGGAATAAATTCTTCGCAAAACTTCAGTTTGAAGTGCTTAGGAATTTCAGGAGTACACATTTTAAAAGGAAACTTACATTGATTTTCACTTTTTCTTTCCTTGTAACAGCGATCTTGTTGGAGGAGGTTGTTGTTCCGTTGGAATTGTCTTTGTTCGGAGAAGTAGGTCTAGTAACCATCAGTATTTCATCACATTCTAGATCGGAATCTTCTTCATCTGATTCAGTTTCTTCTTCCGATTCTGATTCATCAGTGGTGAAATCAGCTGGAGCTTTACAATTAACTCTAGGAAAATAATTTAAAAAAAATATTGATAGAAAAATTGTGCTGCTTAAGTGCAATACTTAGTTCGAAACACATTAATTCTCTTTTAATTATTAAAGTTATCACAGTTGTTACTTATGATAATATATCGGATAAAAATACAATATTGAATAAATAAGGGTAATTTTTTTTAAATTTAAATTACTTAAAGAAACATTTATTTTATTATTAACAGCCTGCCATTAACATATTTTGTAATCTTTTACTGTAGTCCTTTTCTCAATAATTGCATTCAATATATCTTTTCCTTTTATCTCCTTGAATTTTGATATAAATACTTGTAATGATAAAGTTTTTTTATGTCATTTCTCCATTTTATTAAACGTTTTTTTTTTAATTTATTTTCCGTTTTCATTGCATTTGGCTTGATTTTTGATAAATGGCCAAATAAAGGGTGTGCTCTTTTATGGATGGTGATTCGAATTCTTTACAAAGAGGCCAAAAAAGCCTTTATCATTAACTCCTTTTTTAAATAAAAAGGAAAATCAAAATTTAAAAAATTTATAGTATTGATTTAGTACACTGTAAAAATTCCGGATGAAATTATGGAACGAGGCACCGGCATTCAGCTTTACCGTGAAATAAATTTTTACCGGAACATCTTTCTGTACAAAAAATCTGATAAACCATAATTTTTGCAGTGATAATTACCAGAATCACTAAATTAAATAAATATTACTGTAAAACCTACGGTTGAATGTGTTATGGTAAAATGAATTTTACGAATGTTGCACCCAAATTGCCGATTTATACAATTAATCCTTAATTTTTACAGTATTGTCGTCAGGAAGACTTTGTCTATAATGGACGTCTCTTGTAAAAAGGCCTTTATAATTAGGTTAATAAAATATGATTTAAACTTTTCTACTTACAAACTTAAACTTTTCTCTAAACAACTATAATATACATTTATAAATACTGTTATAACTCACAACCTGAATTTTGAGCTACTTATCTTGAAAAGAAATTTTTCTACAAAAACTATATGGAATCAGAATATGCCACTAAAATTACTAACAAATGTTTAGTAAAGTTAAACAAAAATCTTGCATTAAAAAAACATTATTTACTTTGATTTTGATTCAGAATTACTCAAACCATTTAGATTACTGGTTGCATCCTCTTTACTTTGAGATCTGGAATATCCTCCGTAATTCGAGAAATTATTATTTAAAGCACCATAACTGTCTCTTCTATACAAACTGTCTTTTCCTGTAACACTATTTTGCCTGGATAAATTAACTCCAGTCATACTGTTTTGCCTGGATAAATTATCATTGCCAGTCAGGCTATTTTGTCGTGACAGTCTGTCCGAACCTGTTATACTGTTCTGTCTGCTAACATTTCTGTTGCTGCCGTAACCATAGATTGGTTTGCTATAGGATGAATACGTAGAGCTGGGCTTTGTGTTGTAGTCCGAAGTGTAGCCGACTCTGTTGCGGTCTGATGTATAACCTGATTTACCATAGTCTGAAGTATAACCAGATTTACCATAGTCTGAAGTATATCCACCAGTAGTATCTCTACCAACGGATTTTTCTCGGGTAGGCGTGATATAGGATGATGAACCATATTTTGAAGAACTTGGTGTGTATGAAGGCTTTGAGTAAGTTCTGCTGGAGTTTGTTCCGTAGTTTGGAGTCTGCAAAAATATTTAAAAATAACTTCATTAAATTATTTCTGCACAAAGCATAAAATTAAAAGCAACTTGCAACGTTTTTAAAATAAATATCAATAAATTAGTTCAACGGACAAAATTTATCCAATACAGTTGAACTTGGGTATGGCAAGCCCTGATTTAATTTAACCAGGAAATTTTTAATAAATGGTTTGTTTAATGTTATAAAGCCTACAGTAATTAATAACTTTTTTCATTTTAACTCTTCATAATCATCTGAAAAATTCTTTTGTAAAAGTTGCCAGACAAAATGTTTTTCAGTTTGTGAAAATATTATTTCCCACGAAAGTGTTTAAAAAATTCCCTTTATTTCAAAAATTGAACGTACTCATGAGCGGCATAGGCTAGTGGGGGGGGATAGTTTTTAAGTCTGATAGTTTTTAAGCCCATTGAAATGTCACTCCCATTTAAGCTAATTAGAGGAAATATAATCCATTGCCTTTAAGCCATTTGAAATGAACCCAGATAAGAAAAGGCTTATTTCAGCGAGAAAAAGCTTTATAAATTGAATTCAAACAAAAAGAATAAGTCAAAATTAAAACTAGCTCTTATTTTCTATTCAAAGTATCAGTAGAGGACCAGGCATACTGCAAGAGATCCAGACTTATTGAATAATTCTACGCATATTTTCAAATGGGTCTGGCCGCATGTGAACTGATTATAATAAACCGAAAAGATACTAGGCTGAAAGTGGAGACTTTTCCGTTGCATTCCGACATTTATGAAAAAGTTTTTTTTTCTTAATTAGCCAACAACGTATATAAGCAATGGGGCGATACAATGCGAAGTCTTTCATCTGTTTCGCCATGAATCCTGGGGTTACTGCCCGACAACAGGCACATTAGAAATTACAATGTTTTAATGATAGATTTTTACTCGATAGATTTATTCTTTATTGCTTCCGTTGCTTTTGTGTCTGTTTTCCTGAATAAATGTTTGCAAATCACGATCAGCACTCTTCATTTTATTAAAACACAACTCGGATAATGGGTAAACATTTCTTTTCCCACCTGATTGACTCTCGTCCTTCCGGTATCGGCAGATTTGTACATTTTTGTGTCTGATTTCGTACTTTAAAATAGCGTTTGTACTAATTCATTATCATATTTGAGGTTCCCCCTCTGAGTCTAAGAATATCTGATGATTAGATCAAAAGTTATTATTTTTTGGCGCACTGTTCATTCATCTTAAATATCACTTATATTACAAACATTCTGAAATAAATGAATAAAAATAAATAAAATAATGAATAAAAATACTGAAATAAATGAGTGCTTACCGTGCCGTAACTACTTCTGGTGGAAGGACTGTAATAACTTCCACTCGGTCTCTGAAAAAATTAGCCTGGTTACATTAAAATTTCAATAAATGTTCATTCAAAGAGAATCTATTGCTTATTCATCTTTCATGAACGATAGGAAACTTTTTTAGGGTATATTAAAATATTTTATTTTCACTACATTATGGAAAAAAACAAATTGAACATTAAAAAATATATTTTTATTCATTTATTTTATAAAACATCTGGGTAATAATATGTGAAAACAATTATCCAAAATTCGTACCTTTGGACAGCTAACGTGACCGATGCAGAGTTGTATTACTTACAATAAACACGAATCATTTTATTTCTGCATTTTCAAGAAAAGCGAGATCTCATAAATGTTTAGTACGATTTCTATTTTGTTTCTATGAGATAATACGATATGTTTTATGAGATATATTTGTTTCATGAGATAATATACAGGGTTTTTCGCAATCACAATTTTTATTGTATATTTTTAGAATTCCCAGCAAAATGAATTTAAAACCAATCGGGATCGAAAATTAATACTCGAGTGACGAGTAAAAAAAAAGATTATCGAAATCTCTCAAATCATTACTAAGTAAAGTGGAATGAGAAACATAAAAACCAGTTTGATTGCACAATAAACTTGAATGTGTTTCTGGTAATCACTTCCGAAATACTTATATTTAGAAATTCGATATATATTTAAAAATATATCATGTTAGTTTTAGAAGCCTACAGTCATCTAATTATAGTTGACATTAGTATATCAATTTAAATGCCTCTTTAGGCAGCCAGCATGAAATCGGAGATCCACACAAGCAAGAAGTTCTGCCTACTGGTTTTAAAAATCGTTGAAAAAAGTTATTTTTATCCTTACTTCAAATGTGCCGGTTCTTGGTACCTTCGTTTTCTTCCAAACAAACTCTCATATTTTTACTCCCATTTAATTTGTTTGTTTTTAAAATTAACTAAACGTTTATTTATTTGGATCATTTTTAACAATTCTTCGCTGCATTCTTTTAATTTTTGATTTTATCAAAGGCTCAATCGCAGCTTTTCTTTGCTCTTATCACGCTTCATTACTAGAAAAGCAGACTGTACAAAAAATGTAACATTTGAAAATTTTGCAAAACTTGATATAGTTGCGTAAAAGATTACTGGTATTGAGTGAATTATTGCTAAAATACAGTACCATTAAAACACTTTTTATTATTAGAAAATTATTATAATTTGAAATCGTAACAACTATAATAATTTGAAAAACTGGTGTGATTTTAATTTGTGAAAAATATAGAAATTCGAATGACTGATTAAATTAAATTTATTGCAAGTATAGTAATTCAAATTTTCAATATAAAATGAAAATTCACGACAAATATGGTGTATAAAACTCTATAGTATGATTTGACTAACTCTCATTATTTGTATTTTTGGCAAATATAGTAATACAAAAAATTGAAATTCGCAAAAAGATGTTAATTTCGCAGAGAGTATTGGCTATACTGGAGCCAAAAATAGTGAAATTTAAGCAGTTTCATATAAATAAAAACACAATATTGTGTACTATCTTAGATTAAGTACTATTCTATAAAAACATAATTCAGTACATAATTAATCATCCTTCATAAACAAATTGTTTAGTTACAAAATGTATGTAGTTAAAAGCTGAAAATTTAGAAGAAAAAGTAGTCAAAGCCTGAAATTTCCTTATATTAATTTACAAATAAACAAAAGTCAAACAATTTCTGCAAAGCATGGCAAGTTAAGTCTCAAAATATTAAATTGCTTCAAAATTAATTCCTGTGACTCTTGTCTTAATATTTAGTACAATAAAAGTTGATAAGAAAGATAAGGAAATTCGATTCAAGTAAGCTTCTACACGCCGTAATAATGCGATTGTTTATGTGAAGTAATAATTGGAATTAGCCTTGTTGATTAGAATTTTAAATTACAATAAGAATTTATAAGGATAAAGAATTTGATTCAAATAAGCATCTGCATGCCGTTACAATGCGATTGTCTATGTAAAGTAATTGGAATTACCCTTGTAAATTGAAATTTTAAATTACAATAAAAATTTGTAAAAAAAGTTCGAAGTTCGATTCAAATAAGCTTTTGGAGAGTTTTAAGGCATATAAATGTCTTATTACTGGAGTCTTAGTGCATTTTGTTTTGTAACCGAAATCTAAAGAACTAAAATAAATAAATATTCTTCAATTAACAAAAAAATACTGAAAATTTAACATAGATTGTATTTAGAAATAAATAAGCGTAACTAAAAATTAATTTATTTGAATTAATTATATTTTTCAAGGCAGAAGTAATTCATCGCATTTATGAGTTGCAAGATATATATTCCTAAGTGGAAAAAAAAATCACATTTTCCGCCATTATTTAAGTATAAATTGTGGTTCGTACTTTCTGACAAGAGAAAAAAAATAATATTTTAGAGTTAAAAGTGTCTTATTTTAATTTAAAGGAATAATTTTACATTTTTATCTGCAAAACTATCTTCTGGATTCGAAAATGAGTAACTAAAACTTAATATAAGTTACTAAAATTCTTCATCAATGAGATAGATTCAATGATTCATTGTGGCAATGTTCCCAAAACACCTGCATTCGTATTTACAAAGAGATGCGTAATTGCTTTATATATAGCTCATTTCGAATGTGTTAACACAAAGGTATCTTTATTCTTATTAAATTAGCGTTTTCACCTTGCAAACATTCATGAAATATTAAGACATATTAATAGAAAAATAACTTAAACGGGACCGTTATTTATGGAGAGCAATTTAAATATTATCTACAATATTATTATTCGTAAAAATCACTTATTTCGTTAAATTTCAATAAGTTTACTTCATCTGATTCTCTGTAATAAAAAGAGCTTGTGAACTCGTACAATTATTCGCAAAAATCACTTATTTGACTAGACTTCAACTAACTCTACGTAGTGAAAGGGGTTCGTGAACTAAATATGCAAACAAGAGAGATCAGCATGAGAGATCTACTCAAGAAACTAGACGGAATGGATAAGTGTTGAATTGGGCCATACTGCATAGAAAGGAATTTTTTTTGTTAATTGTGAGAAAGACTAAGTGAAAACCATAAAAACCAGTTTCATTGTCTGATAAAACTTGAAGGTAATTGTAATAATCTCATTTCAACTATTTTTGGTAATTAAACAAGTATTGATGCTTTAAGTCCCATTTTTCTTACTTCATGTATTCGATAGTTTTTTTCTTCTTTTCTTTATTTGGTTTCATTTTCTGCGAACCTATGATTGACTCCTACAAAAAATATTTATCTTTGACCCATAATGAGTATACTTGAAAGATTGCAAAGACTGGGATTGAGAAAATATATATAAGGGGGTAGTTATTGTGGATCACTCTATATACACAAATTAAGTATAGTGTATATAGTGAGAAAAATAAAAAGGTGAACACCCTGAATAAATTTTTATCTAATGATTGAATTTTACGTACTATAAGTCAATCTAAGTAAAAGAAACCTAAAATATGCTAATTATTTAGTGTAGACGATACTTTAAGCCACAAAGCAAACAAAATAACGCGCTTTCTCTGAACAAACAACCTCTCCGAAATATGGAAAATATAATCTTAATAGTTTAAACAGGAGGGTGGTCGAAAGTTTGGTCCCCTCAATGCTAATTTCTCAATATGCGTATCTCACCATATCTTCGGAACTAATGAAACGGATCAAAACGTCTCTAAACACAATTATAAAATTTCTTTATTCAGAGATAATTCCATGTAAGCAATTACACTTCATCTTACTTATTATTTTTCATAACGGCGAAATATTTTGAATTGTATTGTTAACAAAAATTTGTACCAATTAAATGAATGTAGTTTCGAATGACAAAATCCAAAGTTTAAAAAGAATCGATTGAATAGTTTTTAATTATTAAAAATTTAAAAATATGACAAATACGCAAAAAGTGTAATTGCAAAAAGTGTATGCAAAAAGTCTCCCATCTGAACTAATGGGAGAATATTTCCTATAAATAAATGTGTAGTTTACTGGTTTCTCTTAAAAATTGACAACAGCAGAAGCATTGAAAATTAAATAGAATGTTTAGTTCTATCATATCATCTGTTTCAAAAAGCCAAATCTGATATTCGTTTGAAAGATTAAGCAATTTAGAACAATGGATGAGTTTCGTTAAGAAGTGAAAGGTATGCGCAAACGAGAATTAGCGGTACCATGACCTGATTACTTTCATTGTGTCTGTCTACCCGTACAGTATGCCTCTATGCCAATAAGGCCAATAATTTCAGGTCAAGTTTCCTGGTTTATTCCTGGATACAGTTTTCTTTGCCGTTAATTATTTTTAAGATAAATGTTCTAAGCACATGTGTGTTGAAAAATATTCTAAGCACTTATATATTGTTAATTTATTTATTTTTTATACAGTTATATTAAAAATTGTTTGCCGCAATTTTTCTCCCCAGCCCTAAATTTTTTTGTAAAGCACATTCTTACTCTGTGCTTTCAATCGGTAAAGTTATGATAAAGCAATGATTCTGTTAGAAAAAGAAGTAAGGGTGTAACTAATGAGAAAGACTTTTTTTTTCTATTGCGAAATCTGAGTGAAGGCTCACTTCTAATTATTCAATGTATTTTAGTCGGGAAACTCCTTCTTAAAAAAATAAAGCAAATTAAGCATATATATGTATATATATATATATATATATATATATATATATATATATATATATATATATATATATATATATATATATATATATATATATATATATATATATATATATATATATATATATATATATATATATATATATATATATATATATATATATATATATATATATATATATATATATATATATATATATATATATATATATATATATATAGATATATAGATATATATATATATATATATATATATATATATATATATATATATATATATATATATATATATATATATATATATATATATATATATTATATATATATATATATATATATATATATATATATATATTATATATATATATATATATATATATATATATATATATATATATATATATATATATATATATATATATATATATATATATATATATATATATATATATATATTATATTATATATATATATATATATATATATATATATATATATATATATATATTATATATATATATATATATATATATATATATATATATATATATATATATATATACTGCATATATATATATATATATATATATATATATATACTGCATATATATATATATATATATATATATATATATATATATATTATATATATATATATATATATATATATATATATATATATATATATATATATATATATATATATATATATATATATATATACTGCATATATATATATATATATATATATATATATATACTGCATATATATATATATATATATATATATATATATACTGCATATATATATATATATATATATATATATGCAGTCGAACCTCGATTTCACGAACTTTTCGATATCTCGAAGAAAAAAAAATTCCCTTCGAATTTCCTATACACTTAAAGTTAAGAAAAACTTGATTTCACGAATTTTTCTTTCCAATCCCTCAATAAATTGAATTTTTTTTTCGTAAATAGTAGATTCTTTTTCTAAAATTAAAAAAATATTCCAAAAAAAATAAAAAAATTTAAGAATGGCTGACATGGCATGGGATGTGTCTTCCTCTAAACGAATGGCTTCAAGAAGTCTGGATTCATTAAAGATCACGAAAGTAGTCAAACAATCAATATCGTTAATTCTGCTGAAAACTACATCGAAAATGATTGGAACATATTGACTGGACTCATGAAGGCTTGATGATATGGAATTTCATGACTTAGTAAACGTAGATGATGCAGTAACAGTGATGCAGTCAGTGGAACGACAATAGTATCATCGCTCAAACGAAAGCTTCTTGTAAACTATCAGAAGAAGAGGATAAGGAAATCGAAGATTTACTGCCCAATGTTACTAACAAATAAGCGCTTTCTGTAGTGGACACTGTAAGGAGATTTATTGAGAGGCAGCCGAATATGTCAGAGGAGACATTTAAAGCTATAGTCCACTTAGAAAGTGTTATAGACAAACTTTCTTACGCATCTCTAAAGCAAACAACAATTGAATCTTTTTTTAATTGAAAATGTAAAAAGTGTTTTTAAAATAAATATGGAATAGTAAATAAGGTATGTAAAGAGCATTTTTCTTTATACTACCATCGATAACATGCGATTTTCGATAATTCGAATTTTCGATACCTCGAATTTTTTCTCTTCTTCCTCCAAGTTCGAGATATCGGGGTTTGACTGTATATATATATATATATATATATATATATATATATATATATATATAAACACAAATTAACATCAAAAACATGAATAAAATAAAAATAAAAAACTAAATGGTAGAGAAACAAGAATGGTAAAGGCAAATAGTCGTTGTCAAGACACATCTAATTGCCATAAATAATGCGATATTTCTGAATAAAGAATAATTATCCTAAGATAAAAATTATTCTTTATATGTGTCGATATCGCAAAAACCTAATGTAGTAAAAAATCATGAAATAAAAGAAAAATGTAAAAGGAAATCAAACTTAGTAAGTTCAAAATGAAGATAAAACAAAGGAAAATTATAGACATATGAAAAAGGGGGGGGGAAATAATAATGAGAAAAAAAATAACAAACAACTGATTAAAAAAAAAATATTTAAAAAAAGATCTTTTCTTTTTAATCAGCTGTTTGTTTGTTTTTTTTTTTCATTATTATTTCCCACCCACCCTTTCTCATATGCCAATAATTTTCCTTTGTTTTAGCTTCATTTTGAACTTAACTAATGAGTTCCGTTTACTTGCAGCTTATGCGCAATAAATGAAACTTATTGTTTTTCTTAACTTTCTTCGTGTTTTCTTGTATTTATTTATTTTGTTGTATGAGAAGTTTAAGTTCCATAAACAAGAGCTTTCCTCATTAACCAAATGATATATAAAAAATATTAAATATTTAGTAGAGAAGTAAGGAAACAAACAAGAATAAAGTAGTTCAAACAATAGGGATAAATAACAGTAGGTACCAGTTTGAAAAATGCAATAAAAAGGGGAGAGCTTGGCGGGGATACCAGGGTGCTGAAAATTAAAATAGAATAGATTTCCAAATATGGGAAGCAGTGGGAAAAATCATTAACTAAATCATTAGAATTTTTTAAAGTATGAAATGATTCTCGAAAAATCAAGATCGGTAAATGAATAGCAATATTGAATGATTTTAGCAGAAGAAAACTTCTACCTATGATTGGAATTCCAACTAGGAGCACAAATTATACTTTTGAATAGCTCTCTGTCCACCTAGAATTTTACTGCTATTAACGTACGTAGAGTTATGCAATTTAAAATCCTCATCATATATTTTATTTTTTATTCGGCATTAGTATTAATTTTTGAATACGAAGATTAAAACGAATTTTTTTCTTCAAATTAATGAGCGAATAATATTACATTTTAATTCATAAAAAATGTAGTATTATTTAGAAAAAAAGTATTATGCATGAAAATGTATTGTGCATATGGGGGTTAGTTCCATCGCCATGAATGCTTGTTTGTCCCAATACTTGATCCAGGACTTCCCTTGTCTTCTTGATTGGGTTTAAGATTACAAGGCTACTGAGTTGAACATCGTAAACCCAAAATAGTTAGCCTGTTCTAAGAAAATAATATGCATTGTTCCCACTTTTTTCTTATTTTTCGTATTATTAAATAACACGCGCTAAACAATTTCTATTGTTTGACAGGCCTGTTGAGGAATCATCAACTATAGAGATTTCGGAAACTGATATAAAATATGTAAAATTTCATATGCAGTCATTGATACTCGTAAACTCAAAATTGGGTAGGCTGTTTAACGCCGGTTATAAAATAAAATAAAAACAGTGTTCACAATTTTATTCTATTAAGTATAAACATTTCTAAAATAAGAATGACATATTTTCTTATATTATATGAAATTATAAAACAAAACTTAAAAATGTTTTATTTATTTCCCGAAAGCAAATCAAAGTGAAAAAGAAAATGAAGATATTCCAAATTTTATGCAGTTAATTGTTAAAATATTTTGAGATAGATCGTTTTAAAATTAGAAAACAAAAAGCATGACAGAATGATGACAAAGAAAAAAAAATTCGCATCTCCTTAAGTTCCAGGTGAAATAAAAACTTATCTCATGTTTAAATTTAGAACACAAAGCATAATTTTTGCTCCATTAAGAGAATTATTTGTCTTACTAAAAAATATGAGTTAAATCTCAAAAACTTTAAACATTTTTCGTCATTGACTCAACGAAAATATGCGGAATAACTTGAATTGAAAAAAGGAATAATTGATAGTTGCATTATTTAAAAGACCGGTTAAAAATGAATAATGTTATAAATTTTAAAAAAAATTAAGGTCTGAAAAAGGAAATAATTTTTCAGTGAAAATAAAACATGCATAGTTTGTTTCGAAATTTTAAAGACTCAACTGACACATTTTTTTAAAACTAAACAATAACAGAAAAGTACGAGGTTAAATGAGTATTTTAGTCATTCGAAGAAAAGTTCTGTTAAGTAATATTCAAGCATATGCTGAGAGTTGTAAAGAAGTTTATTTTGAGAATTTTCACTCAAATTTATTTTCTCACCTCATTTTGTTCCCAAACCATATAATAATTTTGCCGACAACACTAATGAAATCAGTGAGGTCTTAAGAATATTCCGAAGAAACAGTTGTTACTTAACAAAAAGTGTTTTTTTTTTTCCTTTACTTCTTCCTGAAATGTCAACAATTTTCTATAAAGAGTCAATTTTCTTTAAGTGTCAACAATTTTCTTTAGCTACAAAATGTTTTGAGGCTTCTAATTGTTAAGCTTAAATCTGCCACAGCAGTAAAATATATCTTTAAATGCTTGAAAAAGGGAAATTAGAAGTGTATGTTAAATTTTAATGCAAAAACGTCAAATGTTTAACAGAAGCAAAAAAGTTTTAAAAAACTTGATGCAAATTTTGAAAATAAAATTACACATAATATATATATATATATATATATATATATATATATATATATATATATATATATATATATATATATATATATATATATATATATATAGATATATATATATATATATATATATATATATATATATATATATATATATATATATATATATATATATATATATATATATATATATATATATATATATATTATATATATATATATATATATATATATATATATATATATATATATATATATATATATATATATATATATATATATATATATACTGCATATATATATATATATATATATATATATGCAGTCGAACCTCGATTTCACGAACTTTTCGATATCTCGAAGAAATAAAAATTCCCTTCGAATTTCCTATACACTTAAAGTTAAGAAAAACTTGATTTCACGAATTTTTCTTTCCAATCCCTCAATAAATTGAATTTTTTTTTCGTAAATAGTAGATTCTTTTTCTAAAATTAAAAAAATATTCCAAAAAAAATAAAAAAATTTAAGAATGGCTGACATGGCATGGGATGTGTCTTCCTCTAAACGAATGGCTTCAAGAAGTCTGGATTCATTAAAGATCACGAAAGTAGTCAAACAATCAATATCGTTAATTCTGCTGAAAACTACATCGAAAATGATTGGAACATATTGACTGGACTCATGAAGGCTTGATGATATGGAATTTCATGACTTAGTAAACGTAGATGATGCAGTAACAGTGATGCAGTCAGTGGAACGACAATAGTATCATCGCTCAAACGAAAGCTTCTTGTAAACTATCAGAAGAAGAGGATAAGGAAATCGAAGATTTACTGCCCAATGTTACTAACAAATAAGCGCTTTCTGTAGTGGACACTGTAAGGAGATTTATTGAGAGGCAGCCGAATATGTCAGAGGAGACATTTAAAGCTATAGTCCACTTAGAAAGTGTTATAGACAAACTTTCTTACGCATCTCTAAAGCAAACAACAATTGAATCTTTTTTTAATTGAAAATGTAAAAAGTGTTTTTAAAATAAATATGGAATAGTAAATAAGGTATGTAAAGAGCATTTTTCTTTATACTACCATCGATAACATGCGATTTTCGATAATTCGAATTTTCGATACCTCGAATTTTTTCTCTTCTTCCTCCAAGTTCGAGATATCGGGGTTTGACTGTATATATATATATATATATATATATATATATATATATATATATATATAAACACAAATTAACATCAAAAACATGAATAAAATAAAAATAAAAAACTAAATGGTAGAGAAACAAGAATGGTAAAGGCAAATAGTCGTTGTCAAGACACATCTAATTGCCATAAATAATGCGATATTTCTGAATAAAGAATAATTATCCTAAGATAAAAATTATTCTTTATATGTGTCGATATCGCAAAAACCTAATGTAGTAAAAAATCATGAAATAAAAGAAAAATGTAAAAGGAAATCAAACTTAGTAAGTTCAAAATGAAGATAAAACAAAGGAAAATTATAGACATATGAAAAAGGGGGGGGGGAAATAATAATGAGAAAAAAAATAACAAACAACTGATTAAAAAAAAAATATTTAAAAAAAGATCTTTTCTTTTTAATCAGCTGTTTGTTTGTTTTTTTTTTTCATTATTATTTCCCACCCACCCTTTCTCATATGCCAATAATTTTCCTTTGTTTTAGCTTCATTTTGAACTTAACTAATGAGTTCCGTTTACTTGCAGCTTATGCGCAATAAATGAAACTTATTGTTTTTCTTAACTTTCTTCGTGTTTTCTTGTATTTATTTATTTTGTTGTATGAGAAGTTTAAGTTCCATAAACAAGAGCTTTCCTCATTAACCAAATGATATATAAAAAATATTAAATATTTAGTAGAGAAGTAAGGAAACAAACAAGAATAAAGTAGTTCAAACAATAGGGATAAATAACAGTAGGTACCAGTTTGAAAAATGCAATAAAAAGGGGAGAGCTTGGCGGGGATACCAGGGTGCTGAAAATTAAAATAGAATAGATTTCCAAATATGGGAAGCAGTGGGAAAAATCATTAACTAAATCATTAGAATTTTTTAAAGTATGAAATGATTCTCGAAAAATCAAGATCGGTAAATGAATAGCAATATTGAATGATTTTAGCAGAAGAAAACTTCTACCTATGATTGGAATTCCAACTAGGAGCACAAATTATACTTTTGAATAGCTCTCTGTCCACCTAGAATTTTACTGCTATTAACGTACGTAGAGTTATGCAATTTAAAATCCTCATCATATATTTTATTTTTTATTCGGCATTAGTATTAATTTTTGAATACGAAGATTAAAACGAATTTTTTTCTTCAAATTAATGAGCGAATAATATTACATTTTAATTCATAAAAAATGTAGTATTATTTAGAAAAAAAGTATTATGCATGAAAATGTATTGTGCATATGGGGGTTAGTTCCATCGCCATGAATGCTTGTTTGTCCCAATACTTGATCCAGGACTTCCCTTGTCTTCTTGATTGGGTTTAAGATTACAAGGCTACTGAGTTGAACATCGTAAACCCAAAATAGTTAGCCTGTTCTAAGAAAATAATATGCATTGTTCCCACTTTTTTCTTATTTTTCGTATTATTAAATAACACGCGCTAAACAATTTCTATTGTTTGACAGGCCTGTTGAGGAATCATCAACTATAGAGATTTCGGAAACTGATATAAAATATGTAAAATTTCATATGCAGTCATTGATACTCGTAAACTCAAAATTGGGTAGGCTGTTTAACGCCGGTTATAAAATAAAATAAAAACAGTGTTCACAATTTTATTCTATTAAGTATAAACATTTCTAAAATAAGAATGACATATTTTCTTATATTATATGAAATTATAAAACAAAACTTAAAAATGTTTTATTTATTTCCCGAAAGCAAATCAAAGTGAAAAAGAAAATGAAGATATTCCAAATTTTATGCAGTTAATTGTTAAAATATTTTGAGATAGATCGTTTTAAAATTAGAAAACAAAAAGCATGACAGAATGATGACAAAGAAAAAAAAATTCGCATCTCCTTAAGTTCCAGGTGAAATAAAAACTTATCTCATGTTTAAATTTAGAACACAAAGCATAATTTTTGCTCCATTAAGAGAATTATTTGTCTTACTAAAAAATATGAGTTAAATCTCAAAAACTTTAAACATTTTTCGTCATTGACTCAACGAAAATATGCGGAATAACTTGAATTGAAAAAAGGAATAATTGATAGTTGCATTATTTAAAAGACCGGTTAAAAATGAATAATGTTATAAATTTTAAAAAAAATTAAGGTCTGAAAAAGGAAATAATTTTTCAGTGAAAATAAAACATGCATAGTTTGTTTCGAAATTTTAAAGACTCAACTGACACATTTTTTTAAAACTAAACAATAACAGAAAAGTACGAGGTTAAATGAGTATTTTAGTCATTCGAAGAAAAGTTCTGTTAAGTAATATTCAAGCATATGCTGAGAGTTGTAAAGAAGTTTATTTTGAGAATTTTCACTCAAATTTATTTTCTCACCTCATTTTGTTCCCAAACCATATAATAATTTTGCCGACAACACTAATGAAATCAGTGAGGTCTTAAGAATATTCCGAAGAAACAGTTGTTACTTAACAAAAAGTGTTTTTTTTTTTTCCTTTACTTCTTCCTGAAATGTCAACAATTTTCTATAAAGAGTCAATTTTCTTTAAGTGTCAACAATTTTCTTTAGCTACAAAATGTTTTGAGGCTTCTAATTGTTAAGCTTAAATCTGCCACAGCAGTAAAATATATCTTTAAATGCTTGAAAAAGGGAAATTAGAAGTGTATGTTAAATTTTAATGCAAAAACGTCAAATGTTTAACAGAAGCAAAAAAGTTTTAAAAAACTTGATGCAAATTTTGAAAATAAAATTACACATAACGAATATTTGAAGTGCTTTCATTTGTTTTAACCTTTTTTTCTAAGAGTTCCGTTTACGAAGTGCTCTGTAATCACTGCGTTTAAAATAAAGTTTAAAAGTCCAACAAAGCAATACTTACACAAGAGGTTAAAAAAAAGTGTAGAAAGTTCTAGTTTAGCGAATCGCTATAGAGCAAAGCGGGATTATTGAAAAAGGAAGTCTCACGGATCGTAAATAATTATTCAAGAGAAGTTTTAAAACAACAACAACAGAAACTAGCGAAATCTTTTGAGCATAGAAAGTAGGGTGAAATGTACAAAAACCTCTTGATGAACCATTCCGGAGTGTCAAAAAAATGTCTTTCAACTCCTTTCTATTTATCACTGGCTTCAAACAGGTATTGATGTTTGTATTCCATTTTCATATTTAATCTACTTTAATTCATGTAATAATTTTAACTATTTGAATGTATAAAATCCGTTTGATCATTGTATGTATCAACTCTGTACATGAACGGTAGTGATTACAGTAAATGCATCCTATTATAGGATTCAGAAACGTTAGCAAGGGTTTGAGGAACGTGTACTTTTCGGTATGAAGCGCTCGCTGCACAATGAGATGAAACCAAGGTTCGAATCTCAGCGATGTCTGGGGGTTTCTGCTTTGATGCTGCAGTGCTGACGTGAAAGTGGTGGTTGACCGATAATGGATTCGAATCCCTTCTCCGTGGGACGTCGTCTACCTCTTAATATAACGGATAGTTGCATCAATAAGTCCTTCATGAAGGCTAATTTGCCCTAATGTTTGAAGCCCCTTGTCTTCTGGGTTGAGTTCGAAATTACAAACATTGATAGTCATAAACTCGAAAATTAGCCAGCTGTTCAACACCGTTTATAAAATAAAATAAAATTATTACAGTTTGCTATTTTTTTCTATGGAAGAGTAGATAAATGGGAGAAAGAAAGAAAAAAAGAGATGGGACAAAATTCCGTAGAAAACTCTGTTTTAAAATTGTTTCTTTGAAATGTTTTTCAAAAGTAAAGCGACTACTTTTAGTGTTCCGTTGGCTGTTTCTTACAGAAACATACGTCAATAAAAAAACAAGGTTTGAAACGAAACATGATACAATAACAGCAAAAGTAATGTTTTTTCTTTTTTTTTCGTAGGAGAGAAATTTTCTCGAAGTAAAGTTACGAAACTAGCTGCTCGGAGATACAATTTATTATTATTATTGTTGTTGTTGCTGTTTAACCATGGAAATAGATAAATTTGATCAAATAAAGTACTTTCATCGAATCGTTTTAATAATTTTTATTGGTAAGTAAAATTTTTTATTTCATTCTTAATTCTATTTTTAATTATGAGATATAATACGCTTAACTTTCGTCTCCAAAGACATGTTATTTATTATAAAATTAGAGGATAGCAGTTTGGAAGTGATTATTTTCTATTTAAGCCCTTTTTTAATCATTACTGTTTGTATTTAACAGTAAATTATAAATTTCGATAAATATAAGTGATAAAATATAAATTAATAAATAAATAGAATTGATGAAACTTAAATATGGGGGGGGGGAGATATATCATCCTATTAGTTGAATATTGCATAAATGACGCAATTTGAAAACTATTTTAAAATGTGTTTAGTCTATTACATTGTTGTTAAAATTACCTGTTTGGATTACATTTCATATTTTCTTCGTTTTTTTTCTTTTTCATTATTTTCTTTTCATTATTTCCTTTTTTTGCAGGAAGAGTTTCCTTAGACATGTTGTAAGACTTCTACTGACTTTTGAGAATTTTTAAAAATTATTTCCTTTTAACTTCTCGAGCAAAAAAAAGTAACACTTATTGAAAACTCTTGTAATTATTCATGTTTTAGTTCTATGTTTGTAATTTCCATATACGGTTATGCAATTATTCAATGCGCACACAATAAAATAACTGTCTGAAAAATAGGTCGAATTCACATTCTCCTTTAAGAGAACACTATAATGAGAGTACGTCGATAACACTATAATCATCGATAAGCTGATGTTAGGATTTTCTTATTTAAGTGTTACATAACAATAGATTTCGAGATTTTTTTAGTATATTAATAAAATTCAATTTAGAAAAATTCAAAAATATTCTTTGTAATTTAATTTAGTTTGATAAATTTTAAATCAAGGCAGACCATTTTCTGCCCTGCATGTACTTCTAATTCCGGCGTTTTAGGGCATGGTCGGTATGCTGGAAAAATATGGCGCTCGTAACGAAAGCGTTAAAATTTAAATTATAGAAAATGTGATTTTTTGTAAGATTAGAATAGACTATAAAGTTTTGAATGCTAAAAAAAATTCATAACTTCAACAGACAAACAAATTATGGCTGGTTTACTTACACAATAAGAAAGTTTGGTGTATAGTTATTAATTAATATTATTATTAATATTAACAATAATTATATTAATATTATTTATATTAATATTATCTATATTAATATTAATTATAATATATTAATAAATTATGTTATATTATTATTATTATTTATTAATATTATTAATCACAGATCTGTAGTCATCGTGCAAACAATTGTGCGAAATTTATAAAATAACAATTGCTTATAAAAATGAGTGCAATTGTTTTTTAAACAAAATGGTTTTGCAATGAAGCCAAAATTTGATTTACCATGAATTGATTCTTAATATGCAGGAAAATGTGTTTTGTCTGTAAACAAACAAACAAAAAAGGAAGAAATAAATAAATACAACTATAACAGTGAAAAAGCAAATAATGTATGCACTATAAAAATTGTAGTTTACCTCAACACCAAGAATGGTGGCAACTACACACCAAAATTTATATTTTGAAAACAGCATATGAAGCATCATGGTTTACACTAATTCTTCAAAAAATTAATTCTTAAAAAAAATTTAAGAAATAAATTATAAAAACTTAAATAATTAAAATAATTATGATAAAATTAAAACCAAAAAAAAGAGGATTTTATTTTTAAAGTATTAGCTAAGCAAAGCACATGAATAATCTTATAATAACTAACAAGTAAAAGCTGCATCAGCAAAATATTTTTCTTTTTAAATGTATGCATATAACAAAAACAAAAAAATGAAAGGAATCTATTTCAGCATGTTGTGCAGCTCAAACGGAAGACGAAGGTTTTCGGATGGATTCTACAGAAAAAATGCAAGCAGTGAAAGATAAAATATTTAAGGATTATGATAAATCGATCAGACCAACAATAGATGAATTCCAAGAAAAATTCAACGTTACACAAGTGTATATCACTTTTATTCCTATATATGTTAACGACGTGGTAAGTATTAAATAATATGTAAATTACAGAACTTTTAAAAAAATGATTCGAGAATTTAGGAAGGAAAAAAAATGCGCAAAAACAACTCACAAACAAAATTTTTATTTTGAGTGAAAAATTGAAATGGGATAACAATGAATAGTAATTTAATAATTATGAATAATAATGGAATAATAATCAAATAATGATGCATATTAATGCAATAATAACGGATCTCGAACTGACAAAATAGGGCATGCTGAAAGATTAAATCTTTTTCCTATTGACCTTGTGTGATTTTGTAAAAATAATAGTTTGACCTGCAAGTTCCACAATTACTGATTTCGAATTTATTCTCGTACTCATTTGATTTGATAACCATCGTTGAACAGCCGACCCAATTTCGGGTTTACGACTACAAATGTTCAGCTCTGTAGCCTTGTAATTTTGAACCCAATCCAGAAGACAAGGGAACTCCTGGATCAAGTATTTTCAGAAATTTGCCTTCGAGGAGGACTTTTTGATGGAACTAACCCCCATTTGCGTTACATGGTGAGGGAAACCTCAAAACCCACCCACGATTATCCTGACAGCAGGGGGACTCTAATCCATAATCCGTCAGCAGCTGAGGATATTTTACAGCACTATGATCGTTGCGGTGTGGAATTCGTATCGAGCAGTCATCCCTGAGATTCAGACCCGGTACACTTCATTGAAAGGAGAACCCTCTATCCCCTGAGCCACCACGTCTGAGAGAAGGCTTTACTTACATAAAGTAACTCGCATTCATTTTATATCGAACGTTTACGTTCCGATGAGGAGAAAAAAATATTCTCAGTGGTAAACGGATTATGGGTAAGAATAGTCTTGCAATCAGGCTATCCATGGGAGGCTTTCGTGGTTTTCCTCTCCATGTAACGCAAATGCGGGTTAGTTCCATCAAAAAGTCCTCCACGAAAGCAAATTTCTGAAAATACTTGATCCGGGAATTCCCTTGTCTTCTGGATTGGGTTCAAAATTACAAAGCTATGGAGCTGAACAATGTTGATCGTAAACCCGAGAAATTGGATTGGTTATTCAACGACAGTTGCTGAATAAAATAACATAAAGTGCTTCTAAATTTACAATCCGAAAGAATCTGTTTATGAGATTCTTACCAGATTCTGGAGCTTTTATATCGCATGCATTGAAAAATTCTTACCGGTGATTCCAAAATTTTATCCTGTTATTTAGATTTTAACCTGATGGTAAATCTTTATCGCGTCCGACTTTTATTGTGAGATTCTCAGCTCTGAATCCGGAGCTTTTTTTCCGCATCCATCTTGTAAGGTTCTCAGTTCTGCTTCCTTTATGAGACCACTTTACTTTTATACCATACCACTGCGGTTTATAATATGATTTTATTGCAATTTCGTCATCACTAACGCAAGCTTAGAAATTAAACAATTTTTAAATTTGCTTAAATAAAATATCGAATGAGTGATGGTATGACAACAAGAAATTTCCTTTGGCGATCTTGGGCGCACGAATTTTTTCCTTTGTGTGTGTTTGGAACGTTCTAATCAACATTCTTTATTCATGGAACTGCTAAAGTTCCAACAAGCAAAATTCAGTTAATTTGCTATTTTCTCCTTGCTATACTTTGTGATCCACTCTCCGGTTGACAATTAGAGATACTATAATAAATAATCCTTCTTTTAATAACCTTAATTCAATTTATAATTCATTAACTTATATTTTGTTTTCCTTAAACTAAGTTACGATTTGTTTTAATATTATAAACACAAAAAAACTTGAAGGGCTTAAGTGCACCTATCAAGTGATTATAAATTTTCTAAACAAGTTTTTAACGCATTCTTTACTTGAAAAATAGAATTGTTCTTGATAAGTCTAAGAGCTGAACACGCATTATTGTAATCCTCCCCTATGTGGTAAATAGTGTGAAAAACATCATAAACCTATTTTTTTCTTCTTAATTTCATTTCCTCTCCTCGTCAATTTATTAATCTGCACTTAGAATCATCCTCCTTTAAATGTAAAATTAAAAAATATATATATTTAGAGTAATATCAATCAGCCGTTCCATTTTTTTAGAAAGACGATAATGTATAATTTATTTTATTGCATAAACAGTCATACTTTTTTTCAATAGCATTCCATTCATACTTTTTCGAGATTTCAAATAAATAAATAAATAAATAAATAAATAAAAATACTGACAAATTAAAAATGTTTTTTTCCCCCTTTTTTTACAGAAACTATTTTTTAATCAGTTTTATTTTGTTAAATAAACTAAATTTGAATAAAATTTATTGCTTATTTTACTTTTTCACAGGATGAAGAAAAAGGGTTATTGGTTTTTGATTCAATGGTATGGATGGTAAGTTGTATACAAGAGGATGCTCTTATCGACCGACTTTATGCTCTTTTTACATAGAAAAGACGTCTCAAAGTCACGTGGTTTTCCCAGTCTCCACACTTTTCCTTACTCTTTTGCAATGGTTTCGGGAAATCTCGCTTTCTTTCCTACGGAAGTACATTCCCGTAAGAAGTTGAAACATAGTTGCGTGGGGAAAGAGCAAGATTTTGAGAAACAATGGCAACTGAGTGGGAAAGGGTGATGAGTTAGGAAATCGCTTAAACTTGGCACGCGTATTTATTTACCAAAAGTATTGATCTGTTGCACATAAAATAACCTGTGGTGTTTAGAGTTCCATAATCGGTAATACACTGGGCGAAATGTAAAACAAAGATGTCGTACATGCGCAACAGTGCATATGGTTTCAATTTTAAAAAAAAGTACCAAATGTCATTGATAGGGAAAAAAATAGTGATTCAAGCATTGTATGTTATAAATAAATACATATTTGCGTACTGAAATAGTAAAAAAGTGCTGAAATTTTCTCTTTTGAGCTATTCAATACTAATTCCTTTAAATTGAAAGCGCAAAATCTATTGAGCATGGACGCCTTTTTTTTTATTCTCTGTTCATAACATTAAAAAATTGAAGACGCAATATTTAAATTATAGGTATGAATTTAATATTTAAATGAGTAAAAAGATAAAAATATAATCAAACGTAGTTTAATCAGATCAACGGAGGGTTTAAAATCATCTTAAATTAGTTCATTTGAGGATGAAGCTGAAAGGGAGTTCGTAACAAAGCAGAAAACATTTCAATACCAACTTGGCAAATAAACAGGTTTTTGATGGTTGATTTTTTGCTCTTCATTATTGATTGGTCAGAATCTAACAGCGCTTTTAGTCAAATATTTATTTGCAAGACTATATATAAACATTTTTGAAGTATTAATTAGACTACGTAATGCATAATTAAGTCCCATTTGCCACTCTTTATATAAACAGTTTGTACAAAGATTCCAAAAATCATTCCTCAACATTTTAAAATTTATTCGTACCATTTGATTAGGCTGTTTAAAAAAAATCAATTAGAAAAATATTTCTTTAATCAGTCCCGCAGTGGACTGATCGTTAAGTCACGGTTCCCAGCAGATCACCGAAGTCAAGCATCACTGACTGCGGTCAGTGTGCGGGTGGGTGACCACTTGGATCAGTCTGCGTAGGGACCGAGGGTGTGCGGTGTCGGTCCTCGTTAAACTGTGCTACCGTGAAGTGCTCGACTTCGCGCGCAGGTCGTCGGGCTACCGAAGCGGGGGTGCCATCCCCTCCGCAGAGGATCAAAATTGCGATGGCATGTCTTCGGATCATCCTCCGGGATGTTTCCCAGACCGTCGCCAATAGCCCATTGTGCAGCTCTAGTGCGACGTAAATTAACAACAACAACATTTCTTCAATCATTTTTATGTTAGTGAAAATTAATCAAAATTTCTAGATATTAATTTGACTTATAGAAATGAAAAGTTCAAGAGATTATTATTTGATTTGGAAAGAAATACACGGAAATTTCAACTTACCTGACGCATCGTGGATCGATTTAGCAATTTCAAAGAAACATTTAAAGCAGTCCATTTCATTAAATTTTTATACTTCTTAAAATCTTTTAAACTAATTTTTTATTCTCTTTCAAATCAAAAATGCTTTTGCTAATTATTTCAATCATATTTTTTAAAGTTAGTATTTTTTACTAAATTTCTTTTAATAAAAAATTCCCAAATTATATATTAAGGGCAGTCAATACAGAACATCCTGCATTTTTTTAAAAAAAATAATTTATAAGACTGTGTGAAGTATGCTTTCCACCAACTACATTAATTATTAAATGTCGATGGGAAGCCGTTTTACTACATCTTCTAATAACTTCAGAGGGAAAAAAAAGATTCTGGAATTGGTTCACATATACATGGGTAACAGTTAAGTTTAGAATTCGATCAAAAAGAGACGCCAAGTCTTGTGTTTTATGCTTCATTCGACTCTTACGTTCGTTCATTCATAAACAAAGAATTTATAAATTTGGTTATTTACAAGTACAGAAATTCAAGTTTAGGGTCAATTCTTTTACAGTAGATAAAATTTTGAAAATTCTCCCACTTTCCCACCAAAAAGAGTTTCATTAAAATCAAATTCATTTCAGGTAACAAGCTAATTGAATTTTTATTTTTTGAACCAATCTTAAATTCAAAAATATTTTAATATAACATTAACATAACATTAGCATAACATAACATGGCCCTATAATGAGTTAACTAACATGTCATTGGTGAGATGAAATGAGATGTTCAACATCTCATTTGTGGCATGTTAGCAAGCTCTATTTTAAAAGCTTTGTTGATTTCAATTTCATTAAAAAAAATTGATCGAAAAGTTTTTCATGGAGTTCTATTTCTTTTTTTCTTTTTTTTTTTACTGCACATGTATTTTATTTTAGTCTTGGCTAGACGTACGATTACAATGGAATGATACTTTTTACAATGATCATCTACAGATACCAAAAGATATGCTTTGGGTACCTGATATCTCTGTTCTAAACAGGTATGTAAAACTTTTCCTAAATTTCGGCTGAATATAAATTTTTTTAATATTTTATATCAGCATCCGAAATCCCTACATTGTAAAAGACCTCACAACTGGTCACCCAATCGAACTGAACTGTCATTGAAAAGGACGGGGGTTTGATCCCCACCCACCCAGTTTCAGGATACCAGCTTGTCTGGAAAGTGCAATACTGACCACATTCTCACAATTATGCCGTGTTGATCTCAAAATTGCAGAGCTTTAACCTCCATGACCCCCCTGTCCTACAGCGGGCTGTTGAGGGAATAAAAGTATGCATTTTAAGTATTGAAAACAATTTTTTACTGATTATGCATTTTTTGAATAATATAAATAATATATTAACAACTATGTTATCCCTTTTTTATACTTTTTTTATCCTTAAAAGATCTGTGTTCTTTTTTTAAATCTAGTCTGAGCTCCGCAGTGGATGCCACATATGATGTCCCACTTCAAGTCTACCCTTATGGCTACGTATACTGGATACCGAAATTGAAGACAATCACTTCATGCACTTCATTAACCCAAACAGAATACCCCAATGATATATTAATATGCACAATAGAATTAGGATCTTGGAGCATAGATGGATGGACTGTCATGCTAAACCAAGGACATCAAATGTATTTAGAGCATTTTGAGAATATTCATCAAGGGTAAAAATGTTCCTGTGATTTTTCATTCTACTTAATAATAATAAAAATTTTGAAAAAACAGTCTACTAATGTTTCTCTTTTTGTTATAAAATCGTAGGAGTAGCTGTCGCCTTTGTTGTCATGGGTGTTCAACATAACATTACATTTTGCTCTGTTGCACAAAAGCTATAAGACTATATTTGAAGTTACAATAATGTATAGAAATATAAAAAGGGAAGGTGGTGGAATAAGAAATAATATTCGAAAATTATTATCTGTAAAACTTGTAATAAATAATAACCTGAGGAACAGTCTGCATCCTACTGAATTGGAACTGTAGAGTTAAAATTCACGTGTTGAAAGGGCTATTTTTGTTTTTGAGCTTAACATGATTTTTAAGGACATTCCAATTGGATCGTAAGTTATTCCAATTGTAAGTGCTTCCTTTTTCCTTTTTTTGCTTTAAAAATGTTCTATAAGATAATCGTTATATACTGTTAAAGAGTAAACTTCGCTCCTCATTAATTACTTCTTATTGTATTGCATATTCTGTGTCCTAAGTTAAAATATTTCTTTTCTAATTGATTATTTTCAAATAATTTTTTTAAATATGGGTATCCGTTCAGTTTGTTACGATTAACATATGTGCTTACATAAAATTACAATAATTACACATTTTATAAGCAAAATGGTCTTTTTTTATCGACTTTTAAGAAGAAAAAAACGATGAAGAATAAAAAGCAACGACGGGAGTTGGTCAGTATTTTTACAGTTATAGTTTTTTACTATATATTTAACTCTAAGTCTCGAGAGGTTATTGCTAAAACTCTATTATGATTTATCTTTTATGTACTTTTAGCATTTTTATTTTAAGGTACTCTTACTTATTAATTTTAGATGGGAGCTTTTAGTCTCAGAAATTGAAATGACGAACGAGACTTGGTATTATGAATGTTGCATTTCACCATACGTGAGCCTGACCTACCACCTTCCCCTGAAGCGCCGACCATTGCCACAAATTGAAGCTACCAGAATACCGTGCATTCTAATAATGATTCTTACTCTAGCTACATACTGGTTGCCAAATCAACACAATATGAAATATATTTTGAATCCTCTTCTGTTTACAGTCCTGAGTGTTCTTTTGGTGTACGTCATCAGCAGTACTAGAAATCCTTTGGGAGTCTTGCGTGGAGGTAACCTTAACAACCATTTTGTATAGAAATATACTAAAAAAAACGATTTGTGACCAAAAAAAATTCATAACGTAAGTCATTGAGTGTAAAACGGGAGAAGGATTTATCAGTTTTTTAGAATTGGGTGCTTGTAACTCGAGAAGAAGTAAAGTGATTCTGCCTAACAATGTGATTTGAATAAGTTTTAATTGTTGCCTGTGAGCGGCACCAAGCGTGTATATCAAACCTGATTGATTCGCTTCTGAATTGACAAAACGCTAAATTAACATTCGGAAATTTGCCTTCGTCGGCTTTTTGATGGAACTAATCAACACTTGCGTCACACGGAGAGAAAAATCACGAAGACCTCATACGGTTAGCCTGAGAGCAAGGGGACTCTAACCCATGATCCGTCTACCATTGAAGATATTTTACATCAGCACTGTGGTCGGTGCGAGTAGTGTGAGGAATTTGTTTCGACCAGCCAGCGCTGGAAATCGAACTCAAATCACCTAATTGGGAAGCGAGAGTTCTATCCCCTGAGCTGTGAAAATGCTTTACTTACATAATTAAATCATTATAAGATTGTGCATGAACATATAACATATAGGTTAAATGTCGTCCGTGTTTTAATGCACTCATTAGTCTCCGCACTTCTTAGTCGCTAGTGACCATTTTGTATAAATGTAGATGGAAATCACTGATTTTGATATCCTCCTTCAATGCATGGGTGAATCCTAATCCGATCCCAATGCATGGCCCTTGGCATAAACCTTAGACCTAAAATAGGTTCTTTAAAAACGCCTGCGTCTTTAAATCATGTGATATGTCGGGCAATTTTAATCCTCAAAATGAGAAATTACATGACCATAGAAAGATTCAACATTGCTCAACGATGAAAATGCATAATTCTTTCGTAGCATCATTTTTAAAGGCCCTTAACTGTTAGATATCCTGTTGAATCCTCTTCTTTGGCAGCATATTTTGCATTAAAAAAACCTCTTGCGTGAATTGTGATGCATCTTACACACGAGTCGGGGTTTTTTTTTTTTAAAAAATGAATAGCTTATTGTTGTTGGATTAAAAAAAAACTTTGAACAAGAACCATTTTTTATTGTTCTTACTTCTTAAATATTATGTTCATTTTTATAGTTTCATTTCTGCAGTCGACGATGTATATTGGAATCATAACAGTTCTTCTACAAGTTTTCGTAGTTCATAAAGTTGCAACTTGGTCGACAACATCCAATCCACCAATAACTGTTATTGAAATCTTAACGGGTCGACTAGGAAAATATCTGTTATTGAGATCTCCATTTTCGGAAGATAAAGTGATCCTCGATCAAATGAAGCTTAACGAAGATTTCACAACTACGGAAAGGATTTCAATTAAAGAAGAATGGATTTTGTTGGCAACAGCATTGGATCGAATATTTTTTTCAATAATGTCAATAGTTACTCTCTCTGTACACCATTTATGAAATATGATAATTTTCTTTAGCGTTTTTATGTAAATGAGAAAAATTAAACAATGTACTCATATGTCCAAAATTAGATGCTTATTTTAAAATCATGTGAAAGTAAAGAAAGTGTTAATATTGAAACAGATAGGAATAAAGCTAAACGGCATGAAAAGTATGTAAACAGAATTCGACTCTGTACTAAAAAAACTTCATTTTCATAATACAGCTAAAGGAGAAAAACATAGACATGCGGGAGAAAATTGCAAACAAGTTACAAATAGAGAAGAAAAAAAAGGAATACTCTAATAGGGTATGGAAATGGACTTGAAAAAGATAATCAAACAAAAGAACGGAGATAGGAAAAATGACTGCAAGTAAAAGTGGAGTACTTAACTCCCTTCTTTTATTTGATTACCTTATTTCTGAAATCTTGTTTTATGTTGTTGTTTTTTTAAGTTGAAAGTCTGAAATTTTGCTTTCGATCAGTTTAAAAACAAAAATCCTTCTTAGTATCAAAACACTGAATAAAAGAATGAAACACGTATATGTATGTGAAAATTATAAACAAGTTACAACAAAGAAATGAGCTTGAACTAGATAATAAAACATATTAAAGGAGATAAGAAAAATAACTAAGAGGAAAAGGAGTATTCTGCTTATCTCCCTTCTTATTCTCTCTTCTTATGTTTGATTACTTAACTTTTATAAATCTTGTTCCCATACAACATAGAAATTATTCTACTGAAACCGAACACAGGTTGGTAAAGAAAACACTGAATTCGAAATTTAATCTTCAGTTTATACCAAATTGAAACAAGATAAGAAGGGAGTGATAAATAAACTATAAATAAACAAAATATTCCGTAATCACCACCGTTATTGCGTATTTCAAAATTCTTATTAAAAAAAAAGTATATATATATATATATATATATATATATATATATATATATATATATATATATATATATATATATATATATATATATATATATATATATATATATATATATATATATATATATATATATATATATATGTAGTGAAGCATACTTGCTTTACTACATATGCAGTTCATGTACTTTTTCTAGATTGATGAGAGAACTAAAATTAGAAAGAAACAAAGTGTTATATTTTTATATTTTTCATCGACACAGGTTCAGAAACGGTATAAAAACTTTTGTTTGAGGGAATAAATCCTCATCTTCAGCCATTCGGTTAATGAACCTCTGTTCTTTCAACTCTATGATGCAGGTTGAAACCCCTTTTCAGCTTACAAGACAAATTTTTCTTTCTCACCACTGCTGCCAACATTCGGAGACAAATACAACTTTCTATTTCCTGTCCTCTAAATTCTCCGACTAATAAAAACCAGTCAGCTTGACATCTATTTTTGTCTCGAATTTGAACCGTCTGAACCAATTTTTATTTGACAGTGAGTTATTAGAATTAAAAAAAAACTTCAGAAACAAAAAGCGAGAAATTCTTTTTTATAGCTCTGCAGAAAAACTGTAGCAAAATTTTTTTTTGTTGCTTTTAACCTTTTATAACGTTGATTTAAATAAAAACAAAATTCGACATTAAAATCAGTATTGATGCAAATAATAGCATTTTTTAATACAAATTGATCCAGCAGAATTTATAAATCCCATTGTACCATAGTTTCACAAACCGTTAAGCCAAAACGTTTTTTGAAAAACGTTCTGCAGCGGAATATATCAGGCTTGACAGCCTCATAGGTTCATAAAAAAATGATAACTTGCATTTAAGAATATTGTGAATATTTTTTTCCGATAACATTCCTTCAATAAATGCACAACCTGGAAAAATCCCTTTAAAAGTAAAACAATAATTTCATAAGTAAGATTGAGTGATAGCGCGAAATAAAAACGTGGTTGGAATATAAATTAGAACGAAACTCATAGTAGATTTTTTCGTGTAATTCATCCGAAAAATATTTTCTATAAATAATGATGTAAAGGTTAACTTTTTTGACGCAGATAGGACATGGGTGTCCCTTTTATGTATTTTTTTCCTGACACTCTAATTACAAGCAGAAATAAATGTTGGTACTTTTTAATTATTAAAAACAATCTAACAGTTACTAAAAAAACCTGTCAGATTATCGGAATTATATTTGTGCAAAATATAAAACCCAAATAACGTAGTTTGAATTTTTTTCTTTTCATTCATATTCAAAAATTTATCAATAATTGATTTTGCAAATTAACGAAATTTCAATGATGAATACTCTTTCTCTTTTACCTAAATAACTGCAAAAAAGAGCAAACTCTTATAATGTTTTGACCTAAATTGATACAAAATAATAAATAAGGTATGAAAATATATTTAATAAAAATTATGTGACAAAGGGTTAATGTCTTCGGTTTTAAAATCATTTGGAAGAAATTTGTCAACTTTAATGCGTAATAAAATTCTGTGTGACAGATAACATAGACAATTATGTGCGACAAATATACATATATATATATATATATAAATGCGTAATCATCAATATCCACATAGAGGCTGCTTATAAATCAGTATAATATTATAAAATTTCATATAAGGATTTAAAAAAAGTCATGTTTTTAATTTATCTAAACAAAAATCTACATTGTGGTAGCAAAAGCTTTTTATGTCACCTATAAAATAAAATCTATAAGCCTGAATGATATATCATTTATCTTTCCTCGATTGAGAAATCATAGCTGGCTTTCGTACACTTACAGGAAATTTGGTTTAACATTGAATCATAATAAAAGGCACATAAAATTTCAACATTGAACCATAATAATGATACATTGAAGTTTAAAGTAGTTTATCGTGAACATAATTTACAGAATTTACGTTTTTGTTGTAGTGTTTTAAAATTTAATTGTGCTAAATTACAACTTCCGTTTGTTATAATTTATTTTGAAATAGTTTTATAGTTTTCTAAATAAAATACTTAATGAAAAACTAGAAATTTTTATTGCCCATTGACTAGTGCTCGTTGTTAGAAAATGAAGGATGAAATTTGGAAACTCGCTCATCTAAAGTTATGAAATTAAAATATTAGAAAAGATAAAATAATTAAACTAAACAGTAATAATAATGATACATTTAATAAAAATAAAAATTAGAAGCGAGTATAATAATAGAATTGATAAAAGATAATAATAATAACAAACCGAATAATTCTTTGGGATTGATAAATTGAATAATTATGGGACTGAAAAATTAAACATTAATAGAATCGAATTTACATTAAACATTAGGTCTGTAGCCCATGGGTTCAGAGCAACATTCCTAAACAGGATCTGTATTTTCATAGTATTCAGGACTTTCAATAAAGGGCTGACTATATATTTAAAAATTGCAATATACTGCAACTGTGAATGAAATTGTAAAATAATTGTAAATGAAATGATAGGTAAAGTGGAGAAGTTAATTCAAATCAAGGTCATAAAAAACCATTTCTATAAGTAACCATGGAATTATTTTACTCATTTAAGCACAACGAAAAAACGTTTTTAATTTTTATTCTGTTTATTATTTATAATTATTTTTGACATAGGTTTGAAACCACAGTCCTAAGCAGAATGCCTATTTTCATAGGATTCGGGATTTGCAATAAGACAATCTCTTTTTTGAAAATTGCAATATGCTGATAAAATAACTGTGTAAAAGGTTTTATTATATCAGCATTCTGCTGTGCAACAATGAAACAAAAAGTAGATGTGAATTCAAATCGCAGGGTTATAAGAAACCATTTCTGAAAGTAATCGTATGTGTTACACTTTAGGTTGTTCCATTTTTTTGTGAAGAGGTGTGTTTGATTTTTTTTCTCACGAAATGTGAGACATCGTGCATCTCAGGTTCTTTAATTCATTAATGAGTGTGATTAGTAGGTGAAAACATAACTGAAAGGAGGAGAAAATTCTGGAAGGAAAGAATCATGGAAATTGAGAGAATTGTATCGAAATATCGAATATGTTTTTATATTATTAGCATAATTTTTTTCACAGGTAAACAGTCTCTTTTCTATTTCTATAATAAGTTTTAAAAAGAAAACTAATTATTTTCATTAAATAATAAAATATTAAATGATTCTTTTTAAAAGCAGAAGTATTGTATTTATATTCTTTAATGATATGTATATGTTAATATGTTAATCTATTATTATTATCACAAAATCTTGATAAAAAATAATGATAAACAAAACAGAAATGTTTAAAAAATGCATCGTAACTGTTATATCAAAACATTAGATTTCGATTACTCAATAAAGATTTTTAAAAATGAAAGCAAATTAAAAGACTGTAGTTGCATTTTTTTTTCAAAGTTGAATGATTATTGTTGACTTTTTTTTAACTATGACAACTCTGACAATTTCGGAATTTTAATGTTTCGCTGTATTAAAAGCTACGTTACAAATCTGAGGTCAAACAAATTTGCTGTCAAATCAAAATTTCGAA